>NW_024609515.1:142500-145000 GCF_018296145.1 Oncorhynchus tshawytscha
ATTCGGGCTATAAAACAAAAACAAAAAACGAAAGTGAGACTAAAAATGAGGGGAAGCTGGGTTCTTCACCAGCAGCAACACAGAGAGGGAAGCTGGGTTCTTCACCAGCAGCAACACAAAGAGGGAAGCTGGGTTCTCTACCAGCAGCAACACAGAGAGGGAAGCTGGGTTCTCTACCAGCAGCAACACAGAGAGAGGGAAGCTGGGTTCTCTACCAGCAGCAACACAGAGAGGGAAGCTGGGTTCTCTACCAGCAGCAACACAGAGAGGGAAGCTGGGTTCTCTACCAGCAGCAACACAGAGAGGGAAGCTGGGTTCTTCACCAGCAGCAACACAAAGAGGGAAGCTGGGTTCTCTACCAGCAGCAACACAGAGAGGGAAGCTGGGTTCTCTACCAGCAGCAACACAGAGAGAGGGAAGCTGGGTTCTTCACCAGCAGCAACACAGAGAGAGGGAAGCTGGGTTCTTCACCAGCAGCAACACACATCCCAGAGAGGGAAGCTGGGTTCCACACCAGCAGCAACACAGAGAGGGAAGCTGGGTTCTTCACCAGCAGCAACACAGAGAGGGAAGCTGGGTTCTTCACCAGCAGCAACAAGAGGGAAGCTGGGTTCTCACCAGCAGCAACACAGAGGGAAGCTGGGTTCTCTACCAGCAGCAACACAGAGAGAGGGAAGCTGGGTTCTTCACCAGCAGCAACACAGAGAGGGAAGCTGGGTTCTTCACCAGCAGCAACACACATCCCAGAGAGGGAAGCTGGGTTCCACACCAGCAGCAACACAGGGAAGAGCAGGAAGCTGGGTTCTTCACCAGCAGCAACACAGAGAGGGAAGCTGGGTTCTTCACCAGCAGCAACACAGAGAGAGGGAAGCTGGGTTCACTACCAGCAGCAACACAGAGAGAGGGAAGCTGGGTTCTTCACCAGCAGCACACATCCCAGAGAGGGAAGCTGGGTTCACACCAGCAGCAACACAGAGAGGGAAGCTGGGTTCTTCACCAGCAGCAACACAGAGAGGGAAGCTGGGTTCTTCACCAGCAGCAACACACAGAGAGGGAAGCTGGGTTCACTACCAGCAGCAACACACATCCACAGAGGGAAGCTGGGTTCACTACCAGCAGCACAACACAGAGAGGGAAGCTGGGTTCACTACCAGCAGCAACACAGAGAGGGAAGCTGGGTTCTTCACCAGCAGCAACACAGAGAGAGGGAAGCTGGGTTCTCTACCAGCAGCAACACAGAGAGGGAAGCTGGGTTCTTCACCAGCAGCAACACAGAGAGAGGGAAGCTGGGTTCCACGCAGCAACACAGAGAGGGAAGCTGGGTTCTTCACCAGCAGCAACACAGAGAGGGAAGCTGGGTTCTTCACCAGCAGCAACACAGAGAGGGAAGCTGGGTTCTTCACCAGCAGCAACACAGAGAGAGGGAAGCTGGGTTCACTACCAGCAGCAACACAGAGAGAGAAGCTGGGTTCTTCACCAGCAGCAACACAGAGAGGGAAGCTGGGTTCTTCACCAGCAGCAACACAGAGAGGGAAGCTGGGTTCTTCTACCAGCAGCAACACAGAGAGGGAAGCTGGGTTCTTACCAGCAGCAACACAGAGAGGGAAGCTGGGTTCTTCACCAGCAGCAACACAGAGAGAGGGAAGCTGGGTTCTTCTACCAGCAGCAACACAGAGAGAGGGAAGCTGGGTTCTTCTACCAGCAGCAACACAGAGAGAGGGAAGCTGGGTTCTCTACCAGCAGCAACACAGAGAGAGGGAAGCTGGGTTCTTCACCAGCAGCAACACAGAGAGAGGGAAGCTGGGTTCTTCTACCAGCAGCAACACAGAAGAGGGAAGCTGGGTTCTTCTACCAGCAGCAACACAGAGAGGGAAGCTGGGTTCTTCACCAGCAGCAACACAGAGAGAGGGAAGCTGGGTTCTTCACCAGCAGCAACACAGAGAGAGGGAAGCTGGGTTCTCTACCAGCAGCAACACAGAGAGGGAAGCTGGGTTCTTCACCAGCAGCAACACAGAGAGAGGGAAGCTGGGTTCACTACCAGCTTGTTGGTTATGTACAAGCTACCAACACAACCAGCCATTGTCCACAACTGGTAATGAAAATACGTTCGCAATAAAATGTCAATGAATGTATATGTGTCCTGATTCCTGCGTCTCCCGAGAGGAGGATATTAACAACGTGTTCTCAACCATCTGCCTGGCAGGTGGAAGGTTATTAATAAAACAACCGCTTCCTGGGCCAACATCACGTAATGATTGGTTGATGCATTGCTTCCTGTTCCAACATCACATGATGATTGGTTGATGCATTGCTTCCTGTTCCAACATCACGTACTGATTGGTTGATGCATTGCTTCCTGTTCCAACATCACGTAATGATTGGTTGATGCATTGCTTCCTGTTCCAACATCACGTAATGATTGGTTGATGCATTGCTTCCTGTTCCAACATCACATGATTGGTTGATGCATTGCTACCTATTCCAACATCACGTACTGATT
>NW_024609515.1:150000-172500 GCF_018296145.1 Oncorhynchus tshawytscha
GTAACTATCCGGTTAGTCCAGTCCTCTCACTTCCTCCGGTACCGTAGCCAGCCGGTTAGTCCAGTCCTCTCACTTCCTCCGGTACCGTAGCCAGCCGGTTAGTCCAGTCCTCTCACTTCCTCCGGTACCGTAGCCAGCCTCTCCCTCCCATCGCGTTGAAGTGAGATCCCATTCATCTCGGCCTCCCCGAAAGACGGTGGGGGGGGGGGTACAAGGCAACAAACTCCACACAAGACGGGCCTGCTGCCTTCCCTGTCCTCCACTCAGCCCCTTGAGGTGGCCCGAAACACACTACTTTAACACAGTAAACATGAGCCAGATTACTAAACTAACCCGGTCGGGATACGAACATCCCGACGCCGTTTGATCGATCAAAGCGCAACCAGCCCCTTCGATCACCGATCAAAACACACAAGAAGAAAGCGAAGGCACGTTTCACCCCCCGCCGCTTGGCTAAAGGGCTAACAAGCTACCTAAAAAATAAAACCAAAACATCCCGTATTTAGCGGCACAAAGTATACAACCTACCGTATCTGAAAGCCCGCACCCCGTTTTCCACCGCATCGGGGATAGTGGCGAGAACAGTAGTGTGTGAAACGCGGCATAAGGACAACTTGGGTAGTATTAAAACGTGAAAGACAACAAGCCTTTCCGTCTTGCCCTCTCAACTCCCCGTGGCCATGGAGGTCTCCAAATACACTCCAAGCAGAGAGAGAGAATGACGGTCGGTGTGCGCTAAGTATCGAGTGTGTGTTTAACAGCGCCTCGTCCGTTCGGAAAGACACACTACACCGGGAGAGAGGACACTACACGGGGAGAGAGGACACTACACCGGGAGAGAGGACACTACACCGGGAGAGAGGACACTACACCGGGAGAGAGGACACTACACCGGGAGAGAGGACACTACACCGGGGAGAGGACACTACACCGGGAGAGAGGACACTACACCGGGAGAGAGGACACTACACCGGGAGAGAGGACACTACACCGGGAGAGAGGACACTACACCGGGAGAGAGGACACTACACCGGGAGAGAGGACACAACACCGGGAGAGAGGACACTACACCGGGAGAGAGGACACTACACCGGGAGAGAGGACACTACACCGGGAGAGAGGTGCACATTGGAATGTCCCGCGGAGCGAATGTTCAGAAAATTGCAAATTTTAATAAGAAACCAAATATGATGTAGGTATTGAATTGACTCAATTAATAAACACAGGATGGATAATGGTACAGAATATTGGTTCAATTGTTGGGTTTATTCAGGAAAGATTAAAGAAGACAAAAAAAAATATCTCAATCTTGAAAAAAATCATTTCTGTCCTCCTACAGGAAAGGGCTATAAGGTACTTTAGAGAAATGATCGATTGAACAACACAATGAATACACCGATGCCACCCGTTACATTACATACGAGATAGAATGTCTAGACAATAACCAAAAGCAATTACAAACCACTGATCAATAAGCAGAATCGAAGAGTCAATACTTGTCTTGCAATGTGAACCGAATGGCAAATGAATAGAATGACGTAGCCCAACGCGCACCTTTGAATGGGTTACAGGGTCCAACAGCGGCGACTAGAAACACGTTCCACATGACAGTATGTGCTCAATAAAAACAGACAGGTAGAGACGAACCAAAAGCAAAAGTAGCCTCTTCGATTAAAAAAAATAAAAAATAAACATAATCCCTACAATTAAATAGACAAAAAAAGTAAACCAGAAACAACAGCCCAAAACAGACATTTTATAAACGAATAAATCTGTATAAATCTACCTTTCCGCTGTTGCTGCTCCGGTCGCCTTGGCGCAGAACCCATCTCCAGAGTGACTGACAGCAGGACAGCGCGAGAGCATGCCGCCGACAGTCGAGCTGTCAGTCACACGCCTGTAGCCAGTAAGTCAGGCATCGACCTGTGGAGAGAAGGGGGGAGGGTGCGATGGAGGGGAGAAAACGGAAAGGAAGGAGGGAGACTCAATAGTAAAAACCAAGTCATTATACTCATAGTTACTTAGCCAGTGCAATCAACCATAGTCTATGTATTCAAACATTAGAAATATACTATAATTCTAGTTATACAGTACACCAGTCAAAATGTTGGACACACCTACTCATTCAAGGGTTTTACTTTATTTTAACGTTCTTCAACACATCAACACTATGAAATAACACATATGGAATCATGTAGTAACCAAAAAAGTGTTAAACAAGTCAAAATATATTTTAGATTATTCAAAGTAGCCATCCTTTGCCTTGATGACAGCTTTGAACACTCTTGGCATTCTCTCAACCAGCTTCATGGTGTAGTCACCTGGAATGCTTTTCCAACAGTCTTGAAGGAGTTCCCACATATGCTGAGCACTTGTTGGCTGCTTTTCCTTCACTCTGCGGTCCAACTCATCCCAAACCATCTCAATTGGGTTGAGGTCGGGTGATTGTGGATGCCAGGTCATCTGATGCAGCCCTCTATCACTCTCTTTCTTGGTCAAATAGCCCTCATGCAGCCTGGAGGTGTGTTGGGTCATTGAACTGTTGAAAAAGAAATTATATTCCCACTAAGCACAAACTAGATGGGATGGTTTATCGCTGCAGAATGCTGTGGTAGCCATGCTGGTTAAGTGTGCCTTGAATTCTAAATAAATCACAGTGTCACCTGCAAAGCTCCCCCACACCTACTCCTCCATGCTTCACGGTGGGAAACACACATGCAGAGATCATCCGTTCACCTACTCCAGGTCTGACAAAGACACGGCGGTTGGAACCAAAAAATGTCCAATTTGGACTCATCAGACCCAAGGACAGATGTCCACTGATCTAATGTCCATTCCTCGTGTTTCTTGGCCCAAGCAAGTCTCTTTACACTAGTTAACTACTGTCACTTCTCTTGCGTTCATTGCACGCAGAGTCAGGGTATATGCAACAGTTTGGGCCGCCTGGCTCGTTGCCAACTAATTTGCCAGAATTGTACATAGTTATGACATAACATTGAAGGTTGTGCAATGTAACAGGAATATTTAGACTGATGGATGCCACCCGTTAGATAAAATACGGAACGGTTCCGTATTTCACTGAAATAATAAACGTTTTGTTTTCGAAATGATAGTTTCGGGATTTTACCAAATTAATGACCAAAGGCTCATATTTCTGTGTTTATTATATTATAATTAAGTCTATGATTTGATAGAGCAGTCTGAGTGGTGGTAGGCAGCAGAAGGCTCATAAGCATTCATTCAAACTTTACTGCATTTGCCAGCAGCTCTTAGCAATGCTTGAACCACAGCGCTGTTTATGACTTCAAGCCTATCAACTCCTGAGATTAGACTGGCAATACTAAAGTGCCTAGTAGAACATCCAATAGTCAAAGGTATATGAAATACAAATGGTAGAGAGAGAAATAGTCGACATGTCATAATTCCTATAATAACTACAACCTAAAACTTCTTAACTGGGAATATTGAAGAACTGGGAACTGGGAATATTGAAGAACTGGGAATATTGAAGAACTAGGAATATTGAAGAACTAGGAATATTGAAGAACTGGGAATATTGAATAACTGGGAATATTGAATAACTGGGAATATTGAAGAACTGGGAATATTGAATAACTGGGAATATTGAAGAACTGGGAATATTGAAGAACTGGGAACTGGGAATATTGAATAACTGGGAATATTGAATAACTGGGAATATTGAAGAACTGGGAATATTGAAGAACTGGGAATATTGAAGAACTGGGAATATTGAAGAACTGGGAATATTGAATAACTGGGAATATTGAAGAACTGGGAATATTGAAGAACTAGGAATATTGAATAACTGGGAATATTGAATAACTGGGAATATTGAATAACTGGGAATATTGAACCACCAGCTTTCATATGTTCTCATGTTCTGAGCAAGAAACTTAAACTTCAGCTTTCTTACATATTGCACTTTTACTTTCTCCTCCAACACGGTGTTTTTGCATTATTATTTATTTATTATTTAATCCAAATTGAACGTGTTTCATTATTTATTTGAGAATAAATTGTATGTATTATATTAAGTTAAAATAAATGTGTTCATTTAGTATGGTTGTAATTGTCATTATTACAAATATAATATATATATATAAATATATCAATCGGTATCTGATTTTTTTGGTCCTCCAATAATCGGTATCGGCGTTGAAAAATCATAATCGGTCGACTTCTACTGTGTACCAACCCTACCTTGTCACAACACAACTGATTGGCTAAGAAGGAAAGAAATTCCCCAAATTAACTTTTAACAAGACACATCTGTTAAATTGAAATGCATTCCAGGTGACTACCTCATGACGTTGGTTGAGAGAATGCCAAGAGCTGTCATCAAGGCAAAGGGTGGTTACTTTGAAGAATCTCAAATAGAAAAGATATTTAAATTTGTTTAACACTTTTTTTGGTGACTGCATTATTCCATATGTGTTATTAAATCGTTTGAATGTCTTCACTATTATTCTACAATGTAGAAAATAGTGTAAAAAAATAAAGAATGAGTAGGTGTGTCCAATCTTTTGACTGGTACTGAATGTATTCAAATAGGTGTAAATCATCGTTACCTTGAAACAGCCAAGCGTCCTGTATGGTGGCCACTCCTCGCCAGTAGACTGGTGTTTTCCTCCTCTCCCCATCCCAGACCTGCAGGTGGACCACCAGGTCAGTAGGGGGGGCTCTGCTCTGTCCATACAGATAACAGAGGAGGGGTTCCACACCTGGCTGCTGCTAGGACCTCTCTCCATACCGCCCTTTGGAGAGAGAGAGAGAGATAGTTCAAACAGGTGTCTCTATTGGGGAGGCAGGAGAGAGGGGGGGAGAGGAGGGGGATAGGGAAGAGAGAGAGAGGGAGGGAGAGAGATGGGGAGGGAGAGAGGGGAGGGAGAGAGGGAGAGAGAGAGAGGGGAAGGAGAGAGGGGAGTTAAAGAGTCAGGGAGAGAGAGACAGAGAGAGAGAGAGAGAGAGAGAGAGGGAGGGAGGGTTCAAACAGGTGTCTCTTTTGGGGAGGGAGAGAGAGAGGGGGAGGAGGGAAGAGAAAGAGAGAGAGAGAGAGAGAGAGAGAGAGAGAGAGAGCAAGAGAGACAGAGAGAGACAGAGACAGAGAGAGAGAGAGAGAGGAAGGATGAGAGAGAGAGAGAGAGACAGAGAGAGACAGAGACAGAGAGAGAGAGAGGAGGGAAGAGAGAGAACTCCCGGTAGTTTGGTTTCTGCCACTTCCTCAATTTGTACTCCCTCCATACTTAATTGTATCCAATGCTATGTTGGCCTTTTCTTAGTGGAACAGACCAACATAACTTTGGTTTTCTTGGTATTTAAAACAAGTTTGTTCCGGCAAACCCACTCCCTGATATTCTCCAAATCTCCTTGTAAAGCTGTACCTGTTGAACCGATTGTCTTGCTGTATAAATTGTTGTATCATCTGCAAACATAGTAGCTTGAGTTTCAGATAAGGCATAAGGAAGGTCATTGGTATATATTAAATTAAGAAGTGGTCCAAGGCAACTGCCCTGCGGTATTCCACAGTTTAAAGCATAAGGGGAAGAAAATTAACCGTTGATACAGGTGGACTGTTTCCTGTCAGTTAGATATGACTGTACCCAATTCAATGCTACCTCCATAAAACCATAATGCATTTAATATTTGTCAAAATTATCTCATGATCCACTAAATCAAATGCTGCAGTAAAATCTAAAAAGAATACCCCCACAAACCTGTCATTATCCGTAGCATTGAGCCACTGGTCGGTCATGTCAACCAATGCAGTGGTAGTGCAAGTGTTTTTGCGATAAGCATGCTGATTGGCTGGAATAAGATCATTCTTTTCCATGTACTCCCATATTTGTCGACTCACAATTACCCTCCAATATCTTACTGAGTGAAGGGAGTAGATGAGTGAAGGGAGAGAGAGGAGAGGAGGGAGAGGAGGGAGGAGGGAGAGAGACAGGGAGAGTGGGGGGGAGAGAGGAGGTGAGGGAGAGAGAGGAGGGAGAGAGAGAGAGGAGGGAGAGAGACAGGGAGAGTGAGGAGGAGGGGGAGAGAGAGGAGGTGAGGGAGAGAGAGAGGAGGAGAGGGTAAAGAGAGACAGAGAGGGGGGGTCAAGCAAGTAGCTTAACTAATGGGGGAGGAGATCGATAGGGAGAGAGAATTGGGATTGGAGAGAACAGAGTAGAGAGACAGACAGACTCCAATTTCTGTAACAAGAGTCATATCTCAGTCTGTGTAAACTCTATATAACTCTGCTTTAGTCCAGACTAGAGTCATATCTCAGTCTGTGTAAACTCTATATAACTCTGCTGTAGTCCAGACTAGAGTCATATCTCAGTCTGTGTAAACTCTATATAACTCATATGTAGCTACTGTCTGTCTGTCGGTGTTGTTTATCCTTCAGGTCTCTGTCTGTTGGTGTTGTTTATCCTCCAGGTCCCTGTCTGTTGGTGTTGTTTATCCTCCAGGTCTCTGTCTGTCTGTTGGTGTTGTTTATCCTCCAGGTCTCGGTCTGTTGGTGTTGTTTATCCTCCAGGTCCCTGTCTGTTGGTGTTGTTTATCCTCCAGGTCTCAGTCTGTCTGTCGGTGTTGTTTATCCTCCAGGTCTCTGTCTGTCTGTTGGTGTTGTTTATCCTCCAGGTCTCGGTCTGTTGGTGTTGTTTATCCTCCAGGTCTCAGTCTGTCTGTCGGTGTTGTTTATCCTCCAGGTCTCTGTCTGTCTGTTGGTGTTGTTTATCCTCCAGGTCTCTGTCTGTTGGTGTTGTTTATCCTCCAGGTCTCTGTCTGTCTGTTGGTGTTGTTTATCCTCCAGGTCTCTGTCTGTCTGTTGGTGTTGTTTATCCTCCAGGTCTCTGTCTGTCTGTTGGTGTTGTTTATCCTCCAGGTCTCTGTCTGTTTGTGTTGTTTATCCTCCAGGTCTCTGTCTGTTGGTGTTGTTTATCCTCCAGGTCTCTGTCTGTTGGTGTTGTTTATCCTCCAGGTCTCTGTCTGTTGGTGTTGTTTATCCTCCAGGTCTCTGTCTGTTGGTGTTGTTTATCCTCCAGGTCTCTGTCTGTCTGTTGGTGTTGTTTATCCTCCAGGTCTCTGTCTGTTGGTGTTGTTTATCCTCCAGGTCTCTGTCTGTTGGTGTTGTTTTTATCCTCCAGGTCCCTGTCTGTTGGTGTTGTTTATCCTCCAGGTCTCTGTCTGTTGGTGTTGTTTATCCTCCAGGTCTCTGTCTGTTGGTGTTGTTTATCCTCCAGGTCTCTGTCTGTTGGTGTTGTTTTTATCTGTCTCCCAGGTCTCTGTCTGTTGGTGTTGTTTATCCTCCAGGTCTCTGTCTGTTGGTGTTGTTTATCCTCCAGGTCTCTGTCTGTTGGTGTTGTTTATCCTCCAGGTCTCTGTCTGTCTGTTGGTGTTGTTTATCCTCCAGGTCTCTGTCTGTTGGTGTTGTTTATCCTCCAGGTCTCTGTCTGTTGGTGTTGTTTATCCTCCAGGTCTCTGTCTGTTGGTGTTGTTTATCCTCCAGGTCTCTGTCTGTTGGTGTTGTTTATCCTCCAGGTCTCTGTCTGTTGGTGTTGTTTATCCTCCAGGTCTCTGTCTGTTGGTGTTGTTTATCCTCCAGGTCTCTGTCTGTTGGTGTTGTTTATCCTCCAGGTTTATCCTCCAGGTCTCTGTCTGTTGGTGTTGTTTATCCTCCAGGTCTCTGTCTGTTGGTGTTGTTTATCCTCCAGGTCTCTGTCTGTTGGTGTTGTTTATCCTCCAGGTCCCTGTCTGTTGGTGTTGTTTATCCTCCAGGTCTCTGTCTGTTGGTGTTGTTTATCCTCCAGGTCTCTGTCTGTTGGTGTTGTTTATCCTCCAGGTCTCTGTCTGTTGGTGTTGTTTATCCTCCAGGTCTCTGTCTGTCTGTTGGTGTTGTTTATCCTCCAGGTCTCTGTCTGTTGGTGTTGTTTATCCTCCAGGTCTGTCTGTTGGTGTTGTTTATCCTCCAGGTCTCTGTCTGTCTGTTGGTGTTGTTTATCCTCCAGGTCTCTGTCTGTCTGTTGGTGTTGTTTATCCTCCAGGTCTCTGTCTGTTGGTGTTGTTTATCCTCCAGGTCTCTGTCTGTTGGTGTTGTTTATCCTCCAGGTCTCTGTCTGTTGGTGTTGTTTATCCTCCAGGTCTCTGTCTGTTGGTGTTGTTTATCCTCCAGGTCTCTGTCTGTCTGTTGGTGTTGTTTATCCTCCAGGTCTCTGTCTGTTGGTGTTGTTTATCCTCCAGGTCTCTGTCTGTTGGTGTTGTTTATCCTCCAGGTCCCTGTCTGTTGGTGTTGTTTATCCTCCAGGTCTCTGTCTGTTGGTGTTGTTTATCCTCCAGGTCTCCTCCAGGTCTGTCTTGGTGTTGTTTATCCTCCAGGTCTCTGTCTGTTGGTGTTGTTTATCCTCCAGGTCTCTGTCTGTTGGTGTTGTTTATCCTCCAGGTCTCTGTCTGTTGGTGTTGTTTATCCTCCAGGTCTCTGTCTGTTGGTGTTGTTTATCCTCCAGGTCTCTGTCTGTCTGTTGGTGTTGTTTATCCTCCAGGTCTCTGTCTGTCTGTTGGTGTTGTTTATCCTCCAGGTCTCTGTCTGTCTGTTGGTGTTGTTTATCCTCCAGGTCTCTGTCTTTCTGTTGGTGTTGTTTATCCTCCAGGTCCCTGTCTGTTGGTGTTGTTTATCCTCCAGGTCTCTGTCTGTTGGTGTTGTTTATCCTCCAGGTCTCTGTCTGTTGGTGTTGTTTATCCTCCAGGTCTCTGTCTGTTGGTGTTGTTTATCCTCCAGGTCTCTGTCTGTTGGTGTTGTTTATCCTCCAGGTCTCTGTCTGTTGGTGTTGTTTATCCTCCAGGTCTCTGTCTGTTGGTGTTGTTTATCCTCCAGGTCTCTGTCTGTTGGTGTTGTTTATCCTCCAGGTCCCTGTCTGTTGGTGTTGTTTATCCTCCAGGTCTCTGTCTGTTGGTGTTGTTTATCCTCCAGGTCTCTGTCTGTTGGTGTTGTTTATCCTCCAGGTCTCTGTCTGTCTGTTGGTGTTGTTTATCCTCCAGGTCTCTGTCTGTTGGTGTTGTTTATCCTCCAGGTCCCTGTCTGTTGGTGTTGTTTATCCTCCAGGTCTCTGTCTGTCTGTTGGTGTTGTTTATCCTCCAGGTCTCTGTCTGTCTGTTGGTGTTGTTTATCCTCCAGGTCTCTGTCTGTGGTGTTGTTTATCCTCCAGGTCTCTGTCTGTTGGTGTTGTTTATCCTCCAGGTCTCTGTCTGTTGGTGTTGTTTATCCTCCAGGTCTCTGTCTGTCTGTTGGTGTTGTTTATCCTCCAGGTCTCTGTCTGTTGGTGTTGTTTATCCTCCAGGTCCCTGTCTGTTGGTGTTGTTTATCCTCCAGGTCTGTCTGTCTGTTGGTGTTGTTTATCCTCCAGGTCTCTGTCTGTCTGTTGGTGTTGTTTATCCTCCAGGTCTCTGTCTGTTGGTGTTGTTTATCCTCCAGGTCTCTGTCTGTTGGTGTTGTTTATCCTCCAGGTCTCTGTCTGTTGGTGTTGTTTATCCTCCAGGTCTCTGTCTGTTGGTGTTGTTTATCCTCCAGGTCTCTGTCTGTTGGTGTTGTTTATCCTCCAGGTCTCTGTCTGTTGGTGTTGTTTATCCTCCAGGTCTCTGTCTGTTGGTGTTGTTTATCCTCCAGGTCTCTGTCTGCTGGTGTTGTTTATGCTCCAGGTGTCCGTCCTCCTCTCAGGGTAGGAGGCTACATGGCTGGCATGTCAAACATATCACCATCACTACCGAGTTGATGTATCGCTATGCTTACACAGTACACATCCATACACACATTACACACACACACACACACACACACACACACACACACACACACACACACACACACACACACACACACACACACACACACACACACACAGTACACATCCATACACACATTACACACACACACACACACACACACAGTACACACACACACACACACACACACACACACACACACACACACACACACACACACACACACACACACAGTACACACACAGTACACACACATTACACACATTACACACACACACACAGTACACACACACACACACACACACACACACAGTACACATCCATACACACATTACACACACACACACACACACACACACACACACACACACACACACACACACACACACACACACACACCACACACACAGTCCATACACACATACACACACACACACATTACACACACACACACACAGTACACACACACACACACACACACACACACACAGTACACACACAGTACACACACAGTACACACATTACACACACACACACAGTACACACACACACAGTACACACACACACAGTACACATCCATACACACACAGTACACACACACACACACACACACACACACACACACAGTACACACACACACACACACACACACACACACACACACACACACACACACACACACACAGTACACATCCATACACACACACACACATTACACACACACACACACACACACAGTACACACACACACATTACACACACACACACACACACACACACACACACACACACACACACACACAGTACACACACACACACACACAGTACACATCCATACACACATTACACACACACACACACACACACACACAGTACACATCCATACACACATTACACACACACAGTACAGTACACATCCATACACACACACACACACACACACACATCCATACACACATTACACACACACACACACACACACACAGTACACATCCATACACACATTACACACACACACACACACACACAGTACACACACACACACAGTACACACACACACAGTACACATCCATACACACATCACACACACACACACAGTACACACACACACAGTACACATCCACACACATTACACACACACACACACACACACACACACACACACACACACACACACAGTACACATCCATACACACATTACACACACACACACACACACACACAGTACACACACACACAGTACACATCCATACACACACACACACACACACACACACACACACAGTACACACACACACAGTACACATCCATACACACACACACACACACACACACACACACACAGTACACATCCACACACATTACACACACTCACACACACACACACACACAGTACACACACACACAGTACACATCCATACACACATTACACACACACACACACACAGTCCCACACACACACAGTACACATCCATACACACATTACACACACACACACACACACACACAGTACACACACACACAGTACACATCCATACACACAGTACACATCCATACACACTTCACACACACACACACACACACACACACACACACACACACACACACACACACACAGTACACATCCATACACACATCAAACACACACACCACACACACAGTACACACACACACACACACACACACACACAGTACACACACACACAGTACACATCCTACACACAACCACACACACACACACACACACACACACACACACACACACACACACAGTACACACACACACAGTACACACCATACACACATTACACACACACACACACACACACACACACACACACACAGTACACACACACACAGTACACATCCATACACACATTACACTCACACACACACACACACACACACACAAGTACACACACACACAGTACACATCCATACACACACACACACACACACACACACACACACACCAGTACTGTCACACAAGTACACATCCATACCACATTACACACACACTCACAACACAGTACACACACACACAGTCACATCCATACACAATTACACACACACCACCACACACACAGTACACACACACACAGTACACATCCATACACACATTGCTCACACACACACACACCACACACACAGTACACACACACACACCACATCCATACACACATTACACACACCCACACACCACACACTCTCAAACACAGTCCCACCACCTCATTCTGCACTCAACACAGTCCCACACACACACACACAGTACACATCCATACACACATTACACACACACACACAGTACACATCCAAACACATTACACCACACACAGTACTCCCACCATCCTACACACAAACCCACACACACACACACACAGTACACATCCATACACACATTACACACAACACACACACACACACACACACAGTACACATCCATACCCTCCCACACATTACACACACACACACACACACAGTACACACACAGTACACACACAGTACACAGACACACAGTACACACACACACACACCCACACACACACACGCACACAGTACACACGTACACACACAGTACACATCCATACACACATTACACACACACACACATTACACACACCTACACACCACGCACAGTACACACACACACACCTACACACACACACACCACATTCTACTCACATTACACACACAGTACACACTGTACACACACACACAGAGTACACACACACAGTACACACACACACACAGTACACACACACAGTACACATCCCACCACCTCACACACACACACACACAGTCCCACACACCTCACACACACACACACACACACAGTACACTTCCATACACACATCACACACACACACACAGTACACATCCTACACACATCACACACACACACACACTTCTGTCTCACACTCCCACAGTACACACTACACACATCACACACACACAGTACACATTCTACACACATCAAACACACACACACACATCACACACACACACACACACACACTTCATACACACATTACACACACACACACATTACACACACTGTCACACACACGCACAGTACACACACACAGTACACATTCACACACTGCACACACAGTACACACTGTACACACACACACAGAGTACACACACACAGTACACACACACACACAGTACACACACACACTACACTCCATACAACACCTCCCACCACCTCTTCTGCATCCATACACACATCACACACACACACACACACACAGTACACATCCATACACACATCACACACACACACACACCACACATCCATACACACATCACTCCCACACACACAGTACACACGTACACACTCACAGTACACACGTACACACATCACACACACACACACATTCACCACCTCTTCTTCTACACACCTCCCACACACACACACACACACACACACACACACAGTACACATTCATACACACATTACACACACACACACACAGTACACACGTACACACACAGTACACACAGTACACACAGTACACACTCACACACACACACCACACACACACAGTACACACGTACACACACAGTACACACGTACACACAGTACACACACACACACACACACACACACCCACCCAGTCCCCAGGGTGGAGCCAGTAGAGTATCAGGATAGAGAGAGTAGATGATCAGTCTGACCTTTAGCATATCTACTGGGGCATGTTGCTACTTATTAATCACTGTGACCCCACAGGACTCTTGTGTGTGTGCTCTGTGTGTGTGTGTCCTCAAGGAATGGTTGAGCCCTCAGCTGAACAAAAGGTCACCTCTGCATGTAACCTCACACACACACACACACACACACACTCTCTCTGCCATTGTCTCTCCGGTGTAATGATGTCTGTGGGTTGTTTTAGAACTGTGATCAGGTGGACTACAGGACGGTGATGACGTAAAGCACGCAATGAAATACATTCTACAACACACACACACCTGCTGAGCTCAAGGAATGGGTCGACCACACACACACACACACGGGTACACACACACACGGGTACACACACACACGGGTACACACACACACACACAGGTACACACACACACACGGGCACACACGCACACACAGGCACACACACACACATGGGCACACACACACACACGGGCACACACACACACGGGCACTCACACACACACACACACGGGCACTCACACACACATACGGGCACACGCACGGGCACACACACACACACAAGGGCACACACACACGGGCACACACACACGGGCACACACACACGGGCACACGGGCACACACACGGGCACACACACACACACGGGCACACACACACACGGGCACACACACACACACACACACACGGGCACACACGGGCACACGGGCACACACAGACACACACACACACACACGGGTACACACACACACACACGGGTACACACACACACGGGCACACACACACACACAGGGCACACACACACACACACACACACACACACACACACACACACACACACACACACACACGGGTAAACACACACACACACACACACACACACACACACACACACACACACACACACACACACATACATACACACAGGTAAAAACACATACATACACACGGGCACACACACACACACACACACACACACACACACACGGGCACACACACACACACACACACACACACACGGGCACACACGGGTAAAAACACACCTACACACTCACATCCATGATGCAATAATGATTCAATCAGAACCACTATAATAACCAAGACAGATAACAATCACAATATAGACCCACATATCCCAGACTGTCTGGCGCTAGGTGTGTGTGTGTGTGTGTGTGTGTGTGTGTGTGTGTGTGTGTGTGTGTGTGTGTGTGTGTGTGTGTGTGTGTGTGTGTGTGTGGGTGGGTGGGTGTGTGTGTGTGTGTGTGTGTGTGTGTGTGTGTGTGTGTGTGTGTGTGTGTGTGTGGTACTGTCCTTGAGTCAGTTATTTAAACTGACTCAAGGATAGTTCCCTTGTCATAAAGAATGGCTCGGTAACCGTGGCGACTTCGGGAAACGTTTACCTGACCCATGGATTGCGGTTGCCGTGAGAGATGATGCTGAAAAATCTGTGATGTCATTGTCTCCTCCTTACGATCAAAGGCCTAGACTAGGGTCTAATCAAGACTATTGAGAAACACCCTTAATCTGTGGTCCTAGACTAGGGTCTAGTCAAGACTATTGAGATACACCCTGTATCTGTGGGTCCTAGACTAGGGTCTAGTCAAGACTATTGAGAAACACCCTTAATCTGTGGATCCTAGACTAGGGTCTAGTCAAGACTATTGAGATACACCCTTAATCTGTGGATCCTAGACTAGAGTCTAGTCAAGACTAGACTCACCACAGCTTAACGGACTGTGTGTGTCCACAGGTGGAGAAGGAAGCTGACGTCCTTCCACTGCCTAAAAATAGTAAAGCACCCTTTGCTGGATGTAACAGCCGACCAATCAGTTTGCTGCCTGTTCTGACCAAATACAGTGCTATTTTTCAGAGAACAAGTTTTTATTTTACCTTTATGTAACTAGGCAACAAGTCAGTTAAGAACAAATACTTATTTACAATGATGGTCTAGGAACAGTGGGTTAACTGGTCTAGTGGGTTAACTGGCCTAGGAACAGTGGGTTAACTGGTCTAGGAACAGTGGGTTAACTGGCCTAGGAACAGTGGGTTAACTGGCCTAGGAACAGTGGGTTAACTGGTCTAGGAACAGTGGGTTAACTGGCCTAGGAACAGTGGGTTAACTGGTCTAGGAACAGTGGGTTAACTGGTCTAGGAACAGTGGGTTAACTGGCCTAGGAACAGTGGGTTAACTGGCCTAGGAACAGTGGGTTAACTGGCCTAGGAACAGTGGGTTAACTGGCCTAGGAACAGTGGGTTAACTGGTCTAGGAACAGTGGGTTAACTGGTCTAGGAACAGTGGGTTAACTGGCCTAGGAACAGTGGGTTAACTGGCCTAGGAACAGTGGGTTAACTGGTCTAGGAACAGTGGGTTAACTGGCCTAGGAACAGTGGGTTAACTGGTCTAGGAACAGTGGGTTAACTGGCCTAGGAACAGTGGGTTAACTGGTCTAGGAACAGTGGGTTAACTGGTCTAGGAACAGTGGGTTAACTGGCCTAGGAACAGTGGGTTAACTGGCCTAGGAACAGTGGGTTAACTGGCCTAGGAACAGTGGGTTAACTGGCCTAGGAACAGTGGGTTAACTGGCCTAGGAACAGTGGGTTAACTGGCCTAGGAACAGTGGGTTAACTGGCCTAGGAACAGTGGGTTAACTGGCCTAGGAACAGTGGGTTAACTGGCCTAGGAACAGTGGGTTAACTGGTCTAGGAACAGTGGGTTAACTGGCCTAGGAACAGTGGGTTAACTGGCCTAGGAACAGTGGGTTAACTGGCCTAGGAACAGTGGGTTAACTGGCCTAGGAACAGTGGGTTAACTGGCCTAGGAACAGTGGGTTAACTGGCCTAGGAACAGTGGGTTAACTGGTCTAGGAACAGTGGGTTAACTGGCCTAGGAACAGTGGGTTAACTGGTCTAGGAACAGTGGGTTAACTGGTCTAGGAACAGTGGGTTAACTGGTCTAGGAACAGTGGGTTAACTGGTCTAGGAACAGTGGGTTAACTGGTCTAGGAACAGTGGGTTAACTGGTCTAGGAACAGTGGGTTAACTGGCCTAGGAACAGTGGGTTAACTGGTCTAGGAACAGTGGGTTAACTGGTCTAGGAACAGTGGGTTAACTGGCCTAGGCACAGTGGGTTAACTGGCCTAGGAACAGTGGGTTAACTGGCCTAGGAACAGTGGGTTAACTGGTCTAGGAACAGTGGGTTAACTGGCCTTGGAACAGTGGGTTAACTGGTCTAGGAACAGTGGGTTAACTGGCCTAGGAACAGGGGGTTAACTGGTCTAGGAACAGTGGGTTAACTGGCCTAGGAACAGTGGGTTAACTGGCCTAGGAACAGTGGGTTAACTGGTCTAGGAACTGTGGGCCTGTTCAGGGGCAGAACTACAGATTTGTACCTTGGCAGCTCGGGGATTCGATCTATCAACCTTTCAGTTACTGGCCCTCCACTCTAACCACCAGGCTACCTGCCGTCCCTACACTCTAACCACTAGGCTACCTGCCGCCCCTACACTCTAACCACCTAGGCTACCTGCCGCCCCTACACTCTAACCACCAGGCTACCTGCCGCCCCTACACTCTAACCACTAGGCTACCTGCCGCCCCTACACTCTAACCACTAGGCTACCTGCCGCCCATACACTCTAACCACTAGGCTACCTGCCGCCCCTACACTCTAACCACTAGGCTACCTGCCGCCTCCACACTATAACCACTAGGCTACCTGCCGCCTCTACACTCTAACCACCAGGCTACCTGCCGCCCCTACACTCTAACCACTAGGCTACCTGCCCCCCTACACTCTAACCACTAGGCTACCTGCCGCCTCCACACTATAACCACTAGGCTACCTGCCGCCCCTACACTCTAACCACCAGGCTACCTGCCGCCCCTACACTCTAACCACTAGGCTACCTGCCGCCCCTACACTCTAACCACTAGGCTACCTGCCGCCCCTACACTCTAACCACTAGGCTACCCTGCCGCCCCTACGCTCTAACCATTAGGCTACCTGCCGCCCCTACACTCTAACCACCAGGCTACCTGCCGCCCCTACACTCTAACCACTAGGCTACCTGCCGCCCCTACACTCTAACCACCAGGCTACCTGCCGCCCCTACACTCTAACCACTAGGCTACCTGCCGCCCTCTACACTCTAACCACTAGGCTACCTGCCGCCCCTACACTCTAACCACTAGGCTACCTGCCGCCCCTACACTCTAACCACTAGGCTACCTGCCGCCCCTACACTCTAACCACTAGGCTACCTGCCGCCCCTACACTCTAACCACTAGGCTACCTGCCGCCCCTACACTCTAACCACTAGGCTACCTGCCGCCCCTACACTCTAACCACCAGGCTACCTGCCGCCCCTACACTCTAACCACTAGGCTACCTGCCGCCCCTACACTCTAACCACCAGGCTACCTGCCGCCCCTACACTATAACCACTAGGCTACCTGCCGCCCCTACACTCTAACCACCAGGCTACCTGCCGCCCCTACGCTCTAACCACTAGGCTACCTGCCGCCCCTACACTCTAACCACCAGGCAACCTGCTGCCCCTACACTCTAACCACTAGGCCCCTAACTACTGACATTCAGCATGCATATAGGGAAGGGCACTCAACTTGTACTGCACTGACTCAGATGACTGCTGATTGGTTAAAATAACAGGATGACATTGGAGCCGTATTGTTAGATTTCAGAGCAGCTTTTAATGTTATTGAAGAAACTAACTTGCTGTGGCTTTACATCACCTGCCATCACATGACTGGAGAGTCATTTAACCAATAGAACCCAGAGAGTTCTTCAGTGGAAGCTTCTCTAACATCAGATATGTACAGTATAATAAACTGGTCACAGTCAGTATCAGAATGGTGATGTAATAATGAACAGGTCACAGTCAGTATCAGAATGGGTGATGTAATAATAAACTGGTCAGTATCAGAATGGGTGATGTAATAATAAACAGGTCAGTATCAGAATGGGTGATGTAATAATAAACAGGTCAGTATCAGAATGGGTGATGTAATAATAAACTGGTCAGTATCAGAATGGGTGATGTAATAATAAACTGGTCAGTATCAGAATGGGTGATGTAATAATAAACAGGTCACAGTCAGTATCAGAATGGGTGATGTAATAATAAACTGGTCAGTATCAGAATGGGTGATGTAATAATAAACTGGTCAGTATCAGAATGGGTGATGTAATAATAAACTGGTCACAGTCAGTATCAGAATGGGTGATGTAATAATAACCTGGTCACAGTCAGAATGGGTGGTGTAATAATAAACTGGTCACAGTCAGTATCAGAATGGGTGATGTAATAATAAACTGGTCAGTATCAGAATGGGTGATGTAATAATAAACTGGTCAGTATCAGAATGGGTGATGTAATAATAAACTGGTCACAGTCAGTATCAGAATGGGTGATGTAATAATAACCTGGTCACAGTCAGAATGGGTGATGTAATAATAAACTGGTCAGTATCAGAATGGGTGATGTAATAATAAACTGGTCAGTATCAGAATGGGTGATGTAATAATAAACTGGTCAGTATCAGAATGGGTGATGTAATAATAAACTGGTCACAGTCAGTATCAGAATGGGTGATGTAATAATAACCTGGTCTTGAATAAATCTAAAACTAAATGCATTGTATTTGGTTCTAAACATTCTCTAAGACCTTAACTGACGTGGTGCATGGAGGGTGTGAGCACTGAGGAAGCTGAACTCCAAGGTATAACATTGGATGGTCAATTATCATGGTCAAGTGATATTGACTAAGTTGTTGTATAGATGAGGTGTAGTTATCATGGTCTAGTCATATTGACTAAGTTGTTGTGAAAATGGGGAGGGGTATTGTCTGTTATAAAAATATGTTCTGTGTTCCTGACACAAAGATCAACTGTACTAGTTGTCCAGACTCTGGTCTTGTCCCATCTTGAGGACTGTCTGGTAATATGGTCAGGTGCAGAAAAGAAAGACCTAGCAAAGCTGTCTCAAAACAAAACAGCACGCCTTGCCCTTTAACTACACACACATATAACTAACATCAACAACATGGTTGATAGTCTTTTATGGTTGAGGGTTGACCAGAGATGTACTGCTTCTCTTTTAGTTATGATAAATATTACTGTGGCAAAAATTCCAAATTGTCTGCATAATCAAATCACATTCAGCTCACACACCCGTACATACCCCACAAGACATGCCACCAGGGGTCACTTTACACACCCATACATACCCCACAAGACATGCCACCAGGGGTCTCTTCAAACACCCATACATACCCCACAAGACATGCCATCAGAGGTCTCTTCACACACCCGTACATACCCCACAAGACATGCCACCAGGGGTCTCTTCAAACACCCATACATACCCCACAAGACATGCCATCAGAGGTCTCTTCACACACCTGTACATACCCCACAAGACATGCCACCAGGGGTCTCTTCAGACACCCATACATACCCCACAAGACATGCCACCAGGGGTCTCTTCAGACACCCATACATACCCCACTAGACATGCCACCAGGGGTCTCTTCAGACACCCATACATACCCCACAAGACATGCCACCAGGGGTCTCTTTACACACCCATACATACCCCACTAGACATGCCACCAGGGGTCTCTTCACACACCCATACATACCCCACAAGACATGCCACCAGGGGTCTCTTCAGACACCCATGCCATCACATACCCCACAAGACATACCCCACAAGACATGCCACCAGGGGTCTCTTCAGACACCCATACATACCCCACAAGACATGCCACCAGGGGTCTCTTCACACACCCATACATACCCCACAAGACATGCCACCAGGGGTCTCTTCAGACACCCATACATACCCCACAAGACATGCCATCAGGGTCTCTTCAGACACCCATACATACCCCACAAGACATGCCATCAGGGTCTCTTCACACAGACATACATACCCCTCTTCACAAGACATGCCACCAGGGGTCTCTTCACAAGACACCCACCATACCCCACAAGACATGCCATCAGGGTCTCTTCAGACACCCATACATACCCCACAAGACATGCCACCAGGGGTCTCTTCACACACCCATACATACCCCACAAGACATGCCATCAGTGGTCTCTTCAGACACCCATACATACCCCACAAGACATGCCATCAGAGGTCTCTTCACACACCCATACATACCCCACAAGACATGCCACCAGGGGTCTCTTCACAAGACATGCCACCAGGGGCCTCTACACACACACACACATCATTTTTTTGTGTATTGTATATCGTTTAATTTTGTGGGACTGTCCTTGTCTATCAGTGTATCAGTGTTGTGTCACTTGTCATGTTTTTTGTGGACCCCATGAAGAGTAGCTGATGCTTCTGCAGAAGCAAATGGGGGTCCAAATGAACAAATAGAGACACCCTTTGTCTGTGTCGTCCTAGACGAGGGTCTAGTCAAGAGTATTGAGATACACCCTTTGTCTGTGTCGTCCTAGACGAGGTGTCTAGTCAAGAGTATTGAGATACACCCTTTGTCTGTGTCGTCCTAGACGAGGGTCTAGTCAAGAGTATTGAGATACACCCTTTGTCTGTGTCGTCCTAGACATCATTTTTTTGTCTAGTCAAGAGTATTGAGATACACCCTTTGTCTGTGTCGTCCTAGACGAGGGTCGGGTCTAGTCAAGAGTATTGAGATACACCCTTTGTCTGTGTCGTCCTAGACGAGGGTCTAGTCAAGAGTATTGAGATACACCCTTTGTCTGTGTCGTCCTAGACGAGGTGTCTAGTCAAGAGTATTGAGATACACCCTTTGTCTGTGTGTCCTGGTCTCGGGGTCCTTTGTTGCAGCTGCCATGGCGGATTGAAGCGTCCGTACGGGCCTGACTGAAACAGGCTCACCTCCTCTCACACAAAGAGCCATTTAAACGCTGAAAGGACGACTGAAGTCTTCATTATATATACCTCCCGGAGAAAGAGAGGGGAACCTCCGGGGGGCGAGGAGGAGAACACATTGGCCCGTGTCCCAAATGACACCCTATTCCCAATACACCGAGTCGACAAATAATTAGGAACACCTGCTCTTTCCATGACATACGTCCCAATACACCGAGTCGACAAATAATTAGGAACACCTGCTCTTTCCATGACATACGTCCCAATACACCGAGTCGACAAATAATTAGGAACACCTGTTCTTTCCCATGACATAACGACTGACCAGGTGAATGTTAGGATCTCTTATTGATGTCGCCTGTTAAATCCACTTCAGTCAGTGTAGATGAAGGGGGAGGAGACGGGTTAAATACGTTGTTTTTTTAAAGACGAGACATGGATTGTGCGTGTGTGTCATTGAACGGGAAGGACAAAAGATTGAAGTGCCTTTGAACGGGGTACCGGTTTGAGTGTGTCAAGAACTGCCACGCTGCTGGGTTATTCGCGCTCAAGGATGTATCAAGAACGGTCCACCACCCGAAGGACATCCAGCCAACTTGACGCAACTGTAGGAAGCATTGGAGTCAACATGGGCCACCATGCTCCGACGACTTGAGGCTGTCCTGAAGACAAAGGGGGTTGTGCAACCCAATATTAGGAAGTTGTTCCTAATGTTTTGTACACTCAGTGTGTAGCACACAATTTTCAACCAGCGCCAATAGGGTAGTAGTGCACTACGTAGGGAATAAGGCACCATTTGGGATGCAGCCTGTTTGGAGAGGGTTGGTTCGTAGCTAAACAGCCATGGAGGACGGCTGTTTGGAGAGGGTTGGTTCGTAGCTAAACAGCCATGGGGGACGGCTGTTTGGAGAGGGTTGGTTCGTAGCTAAACAGCCATGGAGGACGCCTGTTTGTTTGCTAAACAGCCATGGAGGGTTGGAGAGGGTTTCGTAGCTAAACAGCCATGGGGGACGGCTGTTTGGAGAGGGTTGGAGGACGCCTGTTTGGAGAGGGTTGGTTCGTAGCTAAACAGCCATGGAGGACGCCTGTTTGGAGAGGGTTGGGCCGTAGCTAAACAGCCATGGAGGACGCCTGTTTGGAGAGGGTTGGGTTGTAGCTAA
>NW_024609515.1:177500-200073 GCF_018296145.1 Oncorhynchus tshawytscha
GAGCCCACCTGTCCTCCAGAGTCCAGTTAGTCATGTGACCTCTGTAGTGATACGGTAATCAGCCATGTAGAACGATCGACAGCAGAACAACAAAGAACTAGAACACTGCTGTGAAGGTCATATAGTCCAGACCAGAGTCCCTCTCTTCCTCTTCCTCAATCTGTCTCCCCATTTCCACCTCTTCTTTCGCGTTGTCTCTTTAATTCATACTGCTCTCTCTCTCCTCTCTCTCTCTCTCCCCTCTCTCCCTCTCTCCTCCTCTCTCTCTCCTCTCTCTCTCTCTCTCTCCCTCTCTCCTCCTCCTCCCTCCCTCCCTCCTCCCCCTCCCTCCCTCCCTCCCTCCCTCCCTCCCTCCCTCCCTCCCTCTCCCCTCCCCCCCTCTCCTCCCTCTCTCTCCTCTCCTCCCTCCCTCCCTCCTCCCCCTCTCCCTCTCCCCCCTCTCCCTCTGTCTCCTCTCTCTCTCTCCCTCTCTCTCTCTCTCTCTCTCTCTCTCTCTCTCTCTCTCTCTCTCTCCCCCTCTGTCTCTCCCTCTGTCTCTCTCTCTCTCTCTCTCTCCCTCCCTCCCCCCCCTCTCCCCTCTCTCTCCTCTCCCTCTCCTCTCTCTCTCTCTCTCCTCCTCTGTCTCTCTCCTCTCTCTCTCTCCCTCTCTCCCCTCTCTCTCTCTCTCCCCTCTCCTCTCTCTCTCTCTCTCTGCCCTCTTCCCCTCTCTCTCCCCTCTGTCTGCTCTCTCTAGAAGCCCACCTGTCCTCCAGAGTCCAGTTAGTCATCTGACCTCTCTGTCTTTCGGTAATCAGCCATGTAGAACTCTCAGCAGAACTCAAAGAACTAGAACACTGCTCCCTCTAGTCAGACCAGAGTCCCTCTCTTCCTCTTCCTCAATCTGTCTCCCCATTTCCACCTCTTCTTTCGCGTTGTCTCTTTAATTCATACTGCTCTCTCTCTCTGGCTCTCTCCTCTAACAGTAATAAATACTGAGTAACATTGACTTACCGTGAGTCAGGTGTTAAAAACTCATTTCTCATCACTAATTAACACATCATTGTAAAAACACATCTTCCCATTTCCATTCCCTTCCTGGTTCGTAATCTCCTCCAATCACATCTCAAACTACTCCATATCTAGGGCCCAAATGGCACCCTATTCCCTATGGACCCTGGTCTGAAGTAGTGCACCCTATTCCCTATGGTCCCTGGTCTGAAGTAGTGCACCCTATTCCCTATGGACCCTGGTCTGAAGTAGTGCACCCTATTCCCTATGGACCCTGGTCTGAAGTAGTGCACTAGGTAGGGGGGGTTCCATCCGTCTGATGACTTCCATTCCCCCAGAAAGCTTTGGGGTCCGAGGGGACCAATGGGTGCTCAGAGTCAACACGGGCCACTTGAGACAGCTCCACCTGCTGTGTTCTGCTGTGTTGCCGTGGTTACAGCTAATAGCCAGTCAGCTGACAGGCTGCTGAGTGATGATAAGAGTTTCTCATTATAAGACTCATTCACACACCGTACACACACACACACACACACACACACACAGAGGGAAAGGGGAGAGTCATTATGAGGTAATCTCACCAGTAAATGGATGTAACTACATCTCCCAACAAGGTGTGAATAACAAGTGGGACTTTATATTACCTGTGGTGAGTGATATGGAGAGGAGTTCAGGAAGTGGGACTTTATATTACCTGTGGTGAGTGATACGGAGAGGAGTTCAGGAAGTGGGACTTTATATTACCTGTGGTGAGTGATACGGAGAGGGGTTCAGGAAGTGGGACTTTATACCTCTGACCTCTGTAGCAGCAGTCTGACGTCCTGTTCAACTCTGACCTCTGTAACAGCAGTCTAACTGACGTCCTGTTCAACTCTGACCTCTGTAGCAGCAGTCTGATGTCCTGTTCAACTCTGACCTCTGTAGCAGCAGTCTGACGTCCTGTTCACCTCTGACCTCTGTAGCAGCAGTTCTGACGTCCTGTTCAACTCTGACCTCTGTAACAGCAGTCTAACTGACGTCCTGTTCAACTCTGACCTCTGTAACAACAGTCTGACGTCCTGTTCAACTCTGACCTCTGTAGCAGCAGTCTGTCTGACGTCCTGTTCAACTCTGACCTCTGTAGCAGCAGTCTGACACGTCCTGTCTGACCTCTGTAGCAGCAGTCTGACGTCCTGTTCAACTCTGACCTCTGTAGCAGCAGTCTGACGTCCTGTGACCCTGTAGCAGCAGTCTGACTGACTTCCTGTTCTGACCTCTGTAGCAGCAGTCTGACGTCCTGTTCAACTCTCCTGTAGCAGCAGTCAACTCCTGACCTCTGTAGCAGCAGTCTGACTGACGTCCTGTTCAACTCTGACCTCTGTAGCAGCAGTCTGACGTCCTGTTCAACTCTGACCTCTGTAGCAGCAGTCTGACGTCCTGTTCAACTCTGACCTCTGTAGCAGCAGTCTGACTGACGTCCTGTTCAACTCTGACCTCTGTAGCAGCAGTCTGACGTCCTGTTCAACTCTGACGTCCTGTTCAACTCTGACCTCTGTAACAGCAGTCTGACGTCCTGTTCAACTCTGACCTCTGTAGCAGCAGTGACTGACGTCCTGTTCAACTCTGACCTCTGTAGAGCAGTCTGACGTCCTGTTCAACTCTGACCTCTGAAGCAGCAGTCTGACGTCCTGTTCAACTCTGACCTCTGTAGCAGCAGTCTGACTGACGTCCTGTTCAACTCTGACCTCTGAAGCAGCAGTCTGACGTCCTGTTCAACTCTGACCTCTGTAGCAGCAGTCTGACGTCCTGTTCAACTCTGACCTCTGTAGAAGCAGTCTAACGTCCTGTTCAACTCTGACCTCTGTAGAAGCAGTCTAACGTCATTTAAATGCTGAATTGAATGGCAGAACTCAATAGTTAGCGAGCTAACTCGTCAGCAGAGACCAGTGTGATGCCTACATGCATAGTACGTGTGTGTGTGTGTGTCAGGGCCAGATGTCTGGGAGGAGGCCCAGGAGACAGATAAGTTTGCGTCTGACAGTGAAGGTCAGAAATGGCTTGCTTCCCAAATGGCAACACTATACCCTAGGTAGTGCACTACTATTGAAGTAGGGCCCAGAGGGCTCTATATAGGGACTAAGGTCCCATTCGGAACTCAGCCATAGGGCTACGAGTAGGGCCCAGAGGGCTCTATATAGGGACTAAGGTCCCATTTGGAACTCGGCCATAGGGCTACGAGTAGGGCCCAGAGGGCTACGAGTAGGGCCCAGAGGGCTCTATATAGGGACTAAGGTCCCATTTGGAACTCAGCCATGGGGCTACAGGTAGGGCCCAGAGGGTCTCATTTCTCAGCCATAGGGACTATAGGGAAGGTCCCATTTGGAACTCAGCCATGGGGCTACTATATAGGGACTAAGGTCCCAGGTAGGGCCAGTAGGGCAGTAGGGCCCAGAGGGCTCTATATAGGGACTAAGGTCCCATTTGGAACTCAGCCATAGGGCTACGAGTAGGGCCCAGAGGGCTCTATATAGGGACTAAGGTCCCATTTGGAACTCAGCCATAGGGCTACGAGTAGGGCCCAGAGGGCTACGAGTAGGGCCCAGAGGGCTCTATATAGGGACTAAGGTCCCATTTGGAACTCAGCCATAGGGCTACGAGTAGGGCCCAGAGGGCTCTATATAGGGACTAAGGTCCCATTTGGAACTCAGCCATGGGGCTACGAGTAGGGCCCAGAGGGCTCTATATAGGGACTAAGGTCCCATTTGGAACTCAGCCATGGGGCTATGAGTAGGGCCCAGAGGGCTCTATATAGGGACTAAGGTCCCATTTGGAACTCAGCCATTAGGCTACACTAGTGGATGATAATCCCCATGTCCTGAGGGACAACGTGCACAGGAGTGTGTGTGTGTGTGTAGAAGTGAGTGTGTGTTTAGAAGTGTGTGTGTGTGTGTACTATATGTTCCATTGTTTCCGGGGCCTCTGACCTTTCCACTCAAACGAGAGGGGTTTCGGACAATCCTGAGTGACGGGTGTGTGAGTCTCAGGTCTGAGTGGCAGGGGGGCCTTCAGGTCCCACAGAGAAACACAGAGCAATTAGACAGGACCAGAGGGCCAATTAAATCAACAGAGACAGGAAGAGGGTGTGTGTGTGTGTGTGTGAAACTCCTGTGTGTTTTCTTAAGAGACGACCGAGTACAAACTGAATTCATGGGTAATATTGTTGGCTTCAACCTCTTCAAATGGCGTCAATGTTTATCCACTGAAGCCTAATGGAGGCATCATTTTATTACGTTACCTAATTACCATAATATTCTAACAGTATGAACGGGTTCATTCATTCCCATCAGGTGTAGGTCAGGATAGACTAACAGGTGTAGGTCAGGATAGACTAACAGGTGTAGGTCAGGATAGACTAACAGGTGTAGGTCAGGATAGACTAACAGGTGTAGGTCGGGATAGACTAACAGGTGTAGGTCGGGATAGACTAACAGGTGTAGGTCGGGATAGACTAACAGGTGTAGGTCGGGATAGACTAACAGGTGTAGGTCGGGATAGACTAACAGGTGTAGGTCGGGATAGACTAACAGGTGTAGGTCGGGATAGACTAACAGGTGTAGGTCGGGATAGACTAACAGGTGTAGGTCGGGATAGACTAACAGGTGTAGGTCGGGATAGACTAACAGGTGTAGGTCGGGATAGACTAACAGGTGTAGGTCGGGATAGACTAACAGGTGTAGGTCGGGATAGACTAACAGGTGTAGGTCGGGATAGACTAACAGGTGTAGGTCGGGATAGACTAACAGGTGTAGGTCGGGATAGACTAACAGGTGTAGGTCGGGATAGACTAACAGGTGTAGGTCGGGATAGACTAACAGGTGTAGGTCGGGATAGACTAACAGGTGTAGGTCGGGATAGACTAACAGGTGTAGGTCGGGATAGACTAACAGGTGTAGGTCGGGATAGACTAACAGGTGTAGGTCGGGATAGACTAACAGGTGTAGGACTAACAGGTGGGATAGACTAACAGGTGTAGGTCGGGATAGACTAACAGGTAACAGGTGTAGGTCGGGATAGACTAACAGGTGTAGGTCGGGATAGACTAACAGGTGTAGGTCGGGATAGACTAACAGGTGTAGGTCGGGATAGACTAACAGGTGTAGGTCGGGATAGACTAACAGGTGTAGGTCGGGATAGACTAACAGGTGTAGGTCGGGATAGACTAACAGGTGTAGGTCGGGATAGACTAACAGGTGTAGGTCGGGATAGACTAACAGGTGTAGGTCGGGATAGACTAACAGGTGGTCGGGATAGACTAACAGGTGTAGGTCGGGATAGACTAACAGGTGTAGGTCGGGATAGACTAACAGGTGTAGGTCGGGATAGACTAACAGGTGTAGGTCGGGATAGACTAACAGGTGTAGGTCGGGATAGACTAACAGGTGTAGGTCGGGATAGACTAACAGGTGTAGGTCGGGATAGACTAACAGGTGTAGGTCGGGATAGACTAACAGGTGTAGGTCGGGATAGACTAACAGGTGTAGGTCGGGATAGACTAACAGGTGTAGGTCGGGATAGACTAACAGGTGTAGGTCGGGATAGACTAACAGGTGTAGGTCGGGATAGACTAACAGGTGTAGGTCGGGATAGACTAACAGGTGTAGGTCGGGATAGACTAACAGGTGTAGGTCGGGATAGACTAACAGGTGTAGGTCGGGATAGACTAACAGGTGTAGGTCGGGATAGACTAACAGGTGTAGGTCAGGATAGACTAACAGGTGTAGGTCAGGATAGACTAACAGGTGTAGGTCGGGATAGACTAACAGGTGTAGGTCAGGATAGACTAACAGGTGTAGGTCGGGATAGACTAACAGGTGTAGGTCGGGATAGACTAACAGGTGTAGGTCGGGATAGACTAACAGGTGTAGGTCGGGATAGACTAACAGGTGTAGGTCGGGATAGACTAACAGGTGTAGGTCGGGATAGACTAACAGGTGTAGGTCGGGATAGACTAACAGGTGTAGGTCGGGATAGACTAACAGGTGTAGGTCAGGATAGACTAACAGGTGTAGGTCAGGATAGACTAACAGGTGTAGGTCAGGATAGACTAACAGGTGTAGGTCAGGATAGACTAACAGGTGTAGGTCAGGATAGACTAACAGGTGTAGGTCAGGATAGACTAACAGGTGTAGGTCAGGATAGACTAACAGGTGTAGGTCAGGATAGACTAACAGGTGTAGGTCAGGATAGACTAACAGGTGTAGGTCGGGATAGACTAACAGGCAGCCCGGTGACTCATATTCTGTAAATTGGTCATTATGACGTTAGATATCTAATGGGGTATAATTTTTTTAATGGCCGTTGTATTTCCAGGCTTGAAAACGCGCTCCAATCATCCTCTACTCGGGCGCTGTTGAGATTCTCACCTTGTCCAGTAAAATGTCAAACCGGGGACGCTTGAGACGAGCCGGTAGCAGCTAATTTACCAACGAGGAGGAACGGAACGCACCGGCTGTCGGGACTAACGATTGGCGGGGTCGTTAGGAACACTCCCTGCCCAGGTAATTAGCTTTAATAAGGGAGAGTGGAAACTGCCACTTTGGGGAGATGTGTGTGTGTGTGTGGGTGTGAGAGAGAGAGGTCAATATGGCATACAAATGAGAGAGAGATGGGGAGGAGAGAGAGAGAGAGAGAGAGAGAGAGAGGGGGGAGGGAGAGCGAGGAGGCAGAGAGAAGGGGGGGGCGAGGGGGAGAGGGAGAGGAGGCAGAGAGAAGGAGGTGGGAGGCAGAGAGAGGGGGGGCGAGGGGGTGGGGAGAGGAGGCAGAGAGAAGGGGGTGGGAGGCAGAGAGAGAGAGCGAGTGAGAGAGACGGGGCGGGAGGGGGAGAGAGAGGAGGTAGAGAGAAGGGGGTGGGAGGCAGAGAGAGAGATGGGGGAGAGAGAGGAGGCAGAGAGAAGGGGGTGGGAGGCAGAGAGAGAGAGAGGTGTTCTAAATTAGCTTTACAAATGAGTCAGCTCCTACCAAATGGAAGACAGAATTGAATATGAAAATATTCTGTTCTGTTCTAATGGAAGCCTCCATCTCCACATTGACAACCTGTCTCTCCTATCTGTCAATATCACTGGAAGTCTATGAGCCAATCAGAGCCTTCCCCCTGTCTCTCCTATCTGTCAATATCACTGGAAGTCTATGAGCCAATCAGAGCCTTCCCCCTGTCTCTCCTATCTGTCAATATCACTGGAAGTCTGTGAGCCAATCAGAGCCTTCCCCCTGTCTCTGTCTGTCTGACAGTCATTTCACTCTGCCTACAGATCCATAATGGAACTCAATGAGTTGTCACTCAAATGACACTCAAGTGGCACCCTGGTCCAAAGAAGTGCACTTTATAGGGAATAGGGCTTTGGTCTAAAGTAGTGTTCTCTTGAAAAAGCCAAACCTTGACCCAGAAAATATAAAAAACTATCGGCCTATATCGAATCTTCCATTCCTCTCAAAAATTTTAGAGAAGGCTGTTGCTCAGCAACTCACTGCCTTCCTGAAGACAAACAATGTATACGAAATGCTTCAGTCTGGTTTTAGACCCCATCATAGCACTGAGACGGCACTTGTGAAGGTGGTAAATGACATTTTAATGGCATCGGACCGAGGCTCTGCATCTGTCCTCGTGCTCCTAGACCTTAGTGCCGCTTTTGATACCATCGATCACCACATTCTTTTGGAGAGATTGGAAACCCAAATTGGTCTACACGGACAAGTTCTGGCCTGGTTTAGATCTTATCTGTCGGAAAGATATCAGTTTGTCTCTGTGAATGGTTTGTCCTCTGACAAATCAACTGTAAATTTCGGTGTTCCTCAAGGTTCCGTTTTAGGACCACTATTGTTCTCACTATATATTTTACCTCTTGGGGATGTTATTCGAAAACATAATGTAAACTTTCACTGCTATGCGGATGACACACAGCTGTACATTTCAATGAAACATGGTGAAGCCCCAAAATTGCCCTCGCTAGAAGCATGTGTTTCAGACATAAGGAAGTGGATGGCTGCAAACTTTCTACTATTAAACTCGGACAAAACAGAGATGCTTGTTCTAGGTCCCAAGAAACAAAGAGATATTCTGTTGAATCTGACAATTAATCTTAATGGTTGTACAGTCGTCTCAAATAAAACTGTGAAGGACCTCGGCGTTAGTCTGGACCCTGATCTCTCTTTTGAAGAACATATCAAGACCATTTCAAGGACATCTTTTTTCCATCTACGTAACATTGCAAAAATCAGAAACTTTCTGTCCAAAAATGATGCAGAAAAATTAATCCATGCTTTTGTCACTTCTAGGTTAGACTACTGCAATGCTCTATTTTCCGGCTACCCGGATAAAGCACTAAATAAACTTCAGTTAGTGCTAAATACGGCTGCTAGAATCCTGACTAGAACCAAAAAAATTGATCATATTACTCCAGTGCTAGCCTCTCTACACTGGCTTCCTGTCAAAGCAAGGGCTGATTTCAAGGTTTTACTGCTAACCTACAAAGCATTACATGGGCTTGCTCCTACCTATCTCTCTGATTTGGTCCTGCCGTACATACCTACACGTACGCTACGGTCACAAGACGCAGGCCTCCTAATTGTCCCTAGAATTTCTAAGCAAACAGCTGGAGGCAGGGCTTTCTCCTATAGAGCTCCATTTTTATGGAACGGTCTGCCTACCCATGTCAGAGACGCAAACTCGGTCTCAACCTTTAAGTCTTTACTGAAGACTCATCTCTTCAGTGGGTCATATGATTGAGTGTAGTCTGGCCCAGGAGTGGGAAGGTGAACGGAAAGGCTCTGGAGCAACGAACCGCCCTTGCTGTCTCTGCCTGGCCGGTTCCCCTCTTTCCACTGGGATTCTCTGCCTCTAACCCTATTACAGGGGCTGGGTCACTGGCTTACTGGGGCTCTCTCATGCCGTCCCTGGAGGGGGTGCGTCACCTGAGTGGGTTGATTCACTGTTGTGGTCATCCTGTCTGGGTTGGCGCCCCCCTTGGGTTGTGCCGTGGCGGAGATCTTTGTGGGCTATACTCAGCCTTGTCTCAGGATGGTAAGTTGGTGGTTGAAGATATCCCTCTAGTGGTGTGGGGGCTGTGCTTTGGCAAAGTGGGTGGGGTTATATCCTTCCTGTTTGGCCCTGTCCCGGGTGACCTCGGATGGGGCCACAGTGTCTCCTGACCCCTCCTGTCTCAGCCTCCAGTAATTATGCTGCAGTAGTTTATGTGTCGGGGGGCTGGGGTCAGTTTGTTATATCTGGAGTACTTCTCCTGTCCTATTCGGTGTCCTGTGTGAATCTAAGTGTGCGTTCTCTAATTCTCTCCTTCTCTCTTTCTTTCTCTCGGAGGACCTGAGCCCTAGGACCTGAGCTCCAGGACTACCTGACATGATGACTCCTTGCTGTCCCCAGTCCACCTGGCCATGCTGCTGCTCCAGTTTCAACTTCCACCTGACTGTGCTGCTGCTCCAGTTTCAACTGTTCTGCCTTATTATTATTCGACCATGCTGGTCATTTATGAACATTTGAACATCTTGGCCATGTTCTGTTATAATCTCCACCCGGCACAGCCAGAAGAGGACTGGCCACCCCACATAGCCTGGTTCCTCTCTAGGTTTCTTCCTAGGTTTTGGCCTTTCTAGGGAGTTTTTCCTAGCCACCGTGCTTCTACACCTGCATTGCTTGCTGTTTGGGGTTTTAGGCTGGGTTTCTGTACAGCACTTTGAGATATCAGCTGATGTACGAAGGGCTATATAAATAAATTTGATTTGATTTGATTCTATATAGGGAATAGGGCTCTGGTCTAAAGTAGTGCACTATATAGGGAATAGGGCTCTGGTCTAAAGTAGTGCACTATATAGGGAATAGGGCTCTGGTCTAAAGTAGTGCACTATATAGGGAATAGGGCTCTGGTCTAAAGTAGTGCACTATATAGGGAATAGGGCTCTGGTCTAAAGTAGTGCACTATATAGGGAATAGGACTCTGGTCTAAAGTAGTGCACTATATAGGGAATAGGGCTCTGGTCTATAGTAGTGCACTATATAGGGAATAGGGCTCTGGTCTATAGTAGTGCACTATATAGGGAATAGGGCTCTGGTCTATAGTAGTGCACTATATAGGGAATAGGGCCCTGGTCTAAAGTAGTGCACTATATAGGGAATAGGGCCCTGGTCTAAAGTAGTGCACTATATAGGGAATAGGGCTCTGGTCTAAAGTAGTGATCTATATAGGGAATAGGTCTCTGGTCTATAGTAGTGTTCTATATAGGGAATAGGGCTCTGGTCTAAAGTAGTGCACTATATAGGGAATAGGGCTCTGGTCTACAGTAGTGCTCTATATAGGGAATAGGTCTCTGGTCTATAGTAGTGCACTATATAGGGAATAGGTCTCTGGTCTATAGTAGTGTTCTATATAGGGAATAGGGCTCTGGTCTATAGTAGTGCACTATGTAGGGAATAGGGCTCTGGTCTATAGTAGTGCACTATGTAGGGAATAGGGCTCTGGTCTAAAGTAGTGCACTATATAGAGAATAGGGCTCTGGTCTATAGTAGTGCACTATATAGGGAATAGGGCTCTGGTCTATAGTAGTGTTGTATATAGGGAATAGGGCTCTGGTCTACAGTAGTGCACTATATAGGGAATAGGGCTCTGGTCTACAGTAGTGCACTATATAGGGGATAGGGCTCTGGTCTACAGTAGTGCACTATATAGGGATAGGGCTCTGGTCTACAGTAGTGCACTATATAGGGGATAGGGCTCTGGTCTACAGTAGTGCACTATATAGGGATAGGGCTCTGGTCTATAGTAGTGCACTGTATAGGGGATAGGGCTCTGGTCTAAGTAGTGCACTATATAGGGGATAGGGCTCTGGTCTATAGTAGTGTACTATATAGTGAATAGGAGGCCATTAGGGAAGCATTCTAACACCCCTGAGATGGTGAGTGTCCAGACTATGGGCCAATGCTTCAATGATCCTGACCTGCTCATTAAGGAGAGATATGAAGAGACCGATGGCTGATGGACTGAACTTGGCCATCTTTAGTTGTTGTGCAGTGAATAGTTACTCCGGTAAATAAACAGGTACAAAAACAGGGAGGGACTACCTGCACTAGCTCAATAATACTCCTTCTCCCCATTGCAAAATGTTTTGCTACGGTGTGCCCCTAATGAACTGGACCCAGGAGTGGGAGTGGCCAGAGCTATACACCAATAGCAAGGTTTTATTCCAGCCTTACTGTGACACCTGATTTCACTAATCAGCTGATACTCAGAACCTTGATTAGCTGAACCAGGTGTGTTGTGTAAAAATAGGTCTGGAGCAGGGCCTCCCGAGTGGTACAGTGATCTCTAGCTGTGCCACTAAAGATCCTGGTTCGGGTCTTGAGCAGCCGGCCGCGACCGGGAGACCCACGGGGCGGCGCACAACTGGCCCAGAGTCGTCCGGGTTATGGGAGGGGTTTTGTCCGGCAGGGATGTTCTTGTCCAATCGCGCTCTAGCGACTCCTGTGGCGGGCCGGGCGCAGTGCACGCTGACACGGTTGCCAGGTTACGGCGTTTCCTCCGAGTCATTGGTGCGGCTGGCTTCCGGGTTCAGCGGGCAGCGTGTCAAGAAACAGTGCGGCTTGGCCGGGTTGTTTCGGAGGACGCACGGCTCTCGACCGTCGTCGTTCGGGAGTGCCAATCGATGGGACAAGACAGTAACTACCAAAGAAAATGGGGTAAATAAATAAAAATAGGTCTGGAGCAAAAGCCTGCTCTGTCGGTAGCTCTCTATATGAAGAGGATTTGGTCACCTCTGTGCTACTGGCTGGGTTTACAGTGCAATACAGCGCCACCTGGTGTTACACTGCAGTAATGGCTAAATGTAATTGTAATAGGTATTTGTAACCAGGTTTACACCCAACTTTGGATTTTAAAAAAAATCTTGAGTTAAGTAAAAATGTCATGACAGGCCTGACGGAAACAACCATTTGTTTTCGGTAAACTTTCCAAATGTCGACAAAAACAAAATACGCTGGACAAGGTGGGATTTTATGCACAGATATTGATATAATAATCATCATAGTGGAAGTAACCGTTGAGTTACGTGGTGTGTGGTCCTCCCCTACGACTCGTCGGGAAAGCAAGCAGTTTATTAGGCTACAGATGAAATACGTAGAAATCATGAACTTCTCAGGGTGGTGAAAGAGCACGGTGATCTTGATGCTCATTTTCAATACATTTTGAGGATCTTATTCCGGTGACACGATGATTGATGCTGGATTGCCCTTTGACAAATAAAAATGATTCCTCTCTTTAGTACATAATCTCATCGCTCGCTATACAACGCAACATGTTTTGTGAGACAACTATCAAGAGCTGAAAATGCAACGGGAACTGATTGTCGTTACGTGGGAATTTAACCCTGAAAACAATGTATTTTATATGCACCATGTCATCACTCACAGCCTTTTATCTGCTACAAGTCAGTTTGATGGAAACACATCTCTCTCTCTCGTGGGAAAATTTGCATATTGTTTTTATGCAGATTTTACAATATTCGCATTGAAAATCTCCCGTCAGTTAGACGGAAACCGAGCTAGTGAGTTACTTTGAAAAGAAAGTGGAGGGAGAATGAGAATATAAAAACACACACAAAAAAAAATCACTTTATTTCAAGGATCAGTTTTTTTTGGGGGTTACTCTGTTCTACAAAACAAAAAAGGTATATTACAGTATACCTCCATTATCGGACAGTATACGAGAGTCCTGCACTCAGATCAGGCCTACATTCCTGGGGCCGCATCAATGGTCTCAGAGCTGATCTAGGACCAGTTTTGTCTTTAAGATTATAACAAATATAATTATATGGACAGGGGGAACCTGATCCTAGATCAGCACTCCTCCTCTGAGACACATGATACATAACAGCCCCTGGACTAAGAAGCTCTTTCAATGGAGATTCTCAATGACAGAGTGTTTTAGTCCATGAGTGTGTTTCATCTGGGTCCATGAGTGTGTTTCATCTGGGTCCGGGAAACCAGCCCTGTAAGAACTGGGTCAACTTAGACGACTAGTCTTCTAACATTAATTTACAGAGGAAAGATGGTCAGGTGACCAGGGTTGAAAAATTCTGTGAACTTTCAATGAATTCCCTGGTTTTACAGAAATCCCAGATGCAGGATTTCCTGAATAAGCAGGGAACTCAGAACCCTAGGACCAGGATTTCTGAAAAACGAGGGAATTTAAATAAAAACTAAAAATATGACACCTTTATGTTAAAAAATGTATCTATTTAAAAAATGTAATGAAATGTAAAAAAATGTACCCATCAGCTTTCAGTGAGAGCTCTGTGATGGAGAGGAGACCAATGGACTGTCAGCTTTCAGTGAGAGCTCGGTGATGGAGAGGAGACCAATGGACTGTCAGCTTTCAGTGAGAGCTCGGTGATGGTGAGGGGACCAATGGACTGTCAGCTTTCAGTGAGAGCTCGGTGATGGTGAGGGGACCAATGGACTGTCAGCTTTCAGTGAGAGCTCGGTGATGGAGAGGGGACCAATGGACTGTCAGCTTTCAGTGAGAGCTCGGTGATGGAGAGGAGACCAATGGACTGTCAGCTTTCAGTGAGAGCTCGGTGATGGTGAGGGGACCAATGGACTGTCAGCTTTCAGTGAGAGCTCGGTGAGAGACCAATGGACTGTCAGCTTTCAGTGAGAGCTCGGTGATGGGAGGAGACCAATGGACTGTCAGCTTTCAGACCAGGCATACCAATGGACTGTCACTACATTAGACCAGGTCCTATGGTATGGTTAGACCAAGACTGTCACTACATTAGACCAGGTCCTATGGTACCCTGTTCCCTACATAGTGCACTACATTAGACCAGGTCCTATGGTACCCTGTTCCCTACATAGTGCACTACATTAGACCAGGTCCTATGGTACCCTGTTCCCTACATAGTGCACTCATTTTGACAAGGGACCCATAGGCCTCAGGTCAAAAATAGTGCACTATATAGGGATTAGGGTTCCATTTGGAATGGACAATAGGAATAGGACCTGTTCTACAGTAAAGCTACCTAAAAACACATTGACTGCATCACCTGCACTGTGAGATGCCTTTGAGTTGTTTATCAGTCCCATTTCACTTCCTCCCTCATTCCCCTCCTCCTTCTCTCCCTTCCTGGTACAGGGATCTATTTCACTTCCTCCCTCATTCCCCTCCCTCTTCTTCTCTCCCTCCTGGTACAGGGATCTACTTCTCTTCCTCCCCCTTTCTTTCCCTGTCTGTTTTCGGGGCATCCTTTCCCTCTTCCTGCTTTCCATCCTTCTCTTCCTGGTTCAACTTGATCTCTTCCTGTTTCCCATCCTTCTCTTCCTGGTTGGACTTGATCTCTTCCTGTTTCCCATCCTTCTCTTCCTGGTTGGACTTGATCTCTTCCTGTTTCCCATCCTTCTCTTCCTGGTTGGACTTGATCTCTTCCTGTTTCCCATCCTTCTCTTCCTGGTTCGACTTGATCTCTTCCTGGTTTGTGGTGACCTCTTCCTGTTTCCCATCTTTAGGCCCCTCCTCCTTGGCAACCTCCTGCAGGTTGTACTTCCTGTATAGAGTGTAGTCCCTGACGACGCTGACACAGCACACACTCTTGATGACCTCGACGATGATGGTGAGCTCAGGGGTGGTCAGGTCAACCTTGTTTTTAGGATTCATCTTCCCCACCAGGCCTGCAGGGGGGAGATAAACATAATGAGCATGGCCAGGTACAGAGTTTATAGGAGCGAGCACAGTACACACACACACACACACACACACACACACAGGGGTTGTCCCATGGACGGAGGACAGGTGTGTGAGATATGGATACACTAGGAACATGTAGAGACAGTTTCCTGGATGTAATCTCTACCCAGCATGCTTCTCAGACCAGGCCCAGGCTTAATCTGTGTCTGGGGAAAATGGTCCAATGAGACACACAGAAACATCTAGGATGGAAGTGGTCGGACCAAGCAAAGAGGTTTGACTTTGAGGAAGATTAAATCTGTCTTCAGTATTCTAGAAGACCGTTTTAGAATTCTATAATAGAACTTCATTTAATGTATTCTAGAAGACCGTTTTAGAATTCTATAATAGAACTTCATTTAATGTATTCTAGAAGACCGTTTTAGAATTCTATAATAGAACTTCATTTAATGTATTCTAGAAGACCGTTTTAGAATTCTATAATAGAACTTCATTTAATGTATTCTAGAAGACCGTTTTAGAATTCTATAATAGAACTTCATTTAATGTATTCTAGAAGACCGTTTTAGAATTCTATAATAGAACTTCATTTAATGTATTCTAAAAGACCGTTTTAGAATGACATAATAGAACTTCATTTAATGTATTCTATTTGATAGGATCTCTGTGATTATACGGCATCACAATAGATCAAAGGTAAAAGAGGGAGGTCCTCAATAAGGAAGTGGTTGGACCAAGCAGACAGGAGGCTACAAGACCGTTTTACTAGTACAGACTGGGATATGTTCCAGGGATTCAACCACAACAGTCACGATCTTCCTCAATAAGTGCATAGACGATGAACGCGCCCACAGTACCTATAAGAACGTATCCAAACCTTAACACCATGGTTTACAGGCAGTATCCACGCTGGGCTAAAAGCTAGAGTTACCACTTACAAGGGACGGGACATGGACACATACAAGAAAGCTAGGACATCAAACATGCAGAAGGACAATATAGGAGGATATAGAGGCAGGGTAGCCTGGTGGTTAGAGGCAGGGTAGCCTGGTGGTTAGAGGCAGGGTAGCCTGGTGGTTAGAGGCAGGGTAGCCTGGTGGTTAGAGGCAGGGTAGCCTGGTGGTTAGAGGCAGGGTAGCCTGGTGGTTAGAGGCAGGGTAGCCTAGTGGTTAGAGGCAGGGTAGCCTGGTGGTTAGAGGCAGCGGCTCCGATGCTCGTCGTATGTGGCAGGGCTTTGCAGACGGTAACGGATTACAAAGGGAAACCCAGCCGAGAGTTGCCAAGCGATGCAGAAGCCATAGACTGTCCCTGTTCACTCTGCTACCCTCTCTATCAGCCACCCAGGCCATAGACTGTCCCTGTTCACTCTGCTACCGTCTCTATCAGCCACCCAGGCCATAGACTGTCCCTGTTCACTCTGCTACCCTCTATATCAGCCACCCAGGCCATAGACTGTCACTGTTCACTCTGCTACCCTCTATATCAGCCACCCAGGCCATAGACTGTCCCTGTTCACTCTGCTACCCTCTATATCAGCCAGCCAGGCCATAGACTGTCACTGTTCACTCCGTCTGACAAACGGTACCCGGAACATCGGCTCCTGGAACAACAGGCTCCGAGACAGGTTCTATCCCCAAGCCAGAAGACTGCTATAAATAGCCAGACTGATATAAATAGCCAGACTGATATAAATAGCCAGACTGCTAAAAATAGCCAGACTGCTAAAAATAGCCAGACTGCTAAATATCCAGACTGATAAATAGCCAGACTGATAAATAGCCAGACTGATAAAGTCAAAAAATGGTGTCCGAACTATTACACTGATCGCACAATCACTAGACTTTATACCCACAAACACAGACCTTTACACTCATCATTTTCTACTGCTACTCTGTTCTTCATTTTACTCTTATTATCTATCCTGATGACGAGTCACTTTACCCTGCCTTCATGTACATATCTACCTCAAATACCTTATTGTTATCTATCCTGATGCCTAGTCACTTTACCCTGCCTTCATGTACATATCTACCTCTAATACCTTATTGTTATCTATCCTGATGACGAGTCACTTTACCCTGCCTTCATGTACATATCTACCTCTAATACCTTATTGTTATCTATCCTGATGACGAGTCACTTTACCCTGCCTTCATGTACATATCTACCTCTAATACCTTATTATTATCTATCCTGATGACGAGTCACTTTACCCTGCCTTCATGTACATATCTACCTCTAATACCTTATTATTATCTATCCTGATGCCTAGTCACTTTACCCTGCCTTCATGTACATATCTACCTCTAATACCTTATTGTGATCTATCCTGATGACGAGTCACTTTACCCTGCCTTCATGTACATATCTACCTCTAATACCTTATTATTATCTATCCTGATGCCTAGTCACTTTACCCTGCCTTCATGTACATATCTACCTCTAATACCTTGTACCTCTGCACATTGATCTGGTGCCGATACTCTCTGTGTATAGCTTAATTATTGTGTATTTTATTGTGTTAGTTACCATGTTATTGTATTCCTCGTGTTAGTTACCATGTTATTGTATTTCCTGGTTAGTTACCATGTTATTGTATTAGTTACCATGTTATTGTATTCCTCGTGTTAGTTACCATGTTATTGTATTAGTTACCATGTTATTGTATTCCTCGTGTTAGTTACCATGTTATTGTATTAGTTACCATGTTATTGTATTAGTTACCATGTTATTGTATTCCTCGTGTTAGTTACCATGTTATTGTATTCCTCGTGTTAGTTACCATGTTATTGTATTAGTTACCATGTTATTGTATTCCTCGTGTTAGTTACCATGTTATTGTGTTAGTTACCATGTTATTGTGTTAGTTACCATGTTATTTATTGTGTTAGTTACCATGTTATTGTGTTAGTTACCATGTTATTGTATTAGTTACCATGTTATTGTATTCCTCGTGTTAGTTACCATGTTATTGTGTTAGTTACCATGTTATTGTATTCCTCGTGTTAGTTACCATGTTATTGTATTCCTCGTGTTAGTTACCATGTTATTGTATTCCTCGTGTTAGTTACCATGTTATTGTGTTAGTTACCATGTTATTGTATTTGTGTTAGTTACCATGTTATTGTGTTAGTTACCATGTTATTGTGTTAGTTACCATGTTATTGTATTTGTGTTAGTTACCATGTTATTGTATTAGTTACCATGTTATTGTATTCCTCGTGTTAGTTACCATGTTATTGTGTTAGTTACCATGTTATTGTATTCCTCAGTGTTAGTTACCATGTTATTGTATTCCTTGTGTTAGTTACCATGTTATTGTATTCCTTGTGTTAGTTACCATGTTATTGTATTCCTCGTGTTAGTTACCATGTTATTGTATTCCTCAGTGTTAGTTACCATGTTATTGTATTCCTCGTGTTAGTTACCATGTTATTGTGTTATTGTGTTAGTTACCATGTTATTGTATTCCTCGTGTTAGTTACCATGTTATTGTATTAGTTACCATGTTATTGTATTCCTCGTGTTAGTTACCATGTTATTGTGTTAGTTACCATGTTATTGTATTCCTCGTGTTAGTTACCATGTTATTGTGTTAGTTACCATGTTATTGTGTTAGTAACTATGTTATTGTGTTAGTTACCATGTTATTGTATTAGTTACCATGTTATTGTATTCCTCAGTGTTAGTTACCATGTTATTGTTATTACCATGTTATTATTCCTTGTGTTAGTTACCATGTTATTGTATTCCTCGTGTTAGTTACCATGTTATTGTGTTAGTTACCATGTTATTGTATTCCTCGTGTTAGTTACCATGTTATTGTATTCCTCGTGTTAGTTACCATGTTATTGTATTCCTCGTGTTAGTTACCATGTTATTGTATTCCTCGTGTTAGTTACCATGTTATTGTATTAGTTACCATGTTATTGTATTCCTCGTGTTAGTTACCATTTTAATTTTAATGTTAAACTCTTCACCGTTGAGAAAGGTTCGTAAAGCATTTCAATGTGTACCAGTTGTATTCGGTGCATGTGATCAATAAAATGTGATCTGATTTGGGCTTATTCTATATGGTGCTGGTTATTCTCTGAACACACTGCATCTCGAGATGTGTTTCCCTGTACTGTGTCCATGTAGCCCACCTGCCAGGGCCTTGATGATGTCATCCCTCTTGTTGTGGGAGCTGTTCCGGGCCTTGAAGGCGATCTGGTAGCTGCCCTGGTTGGGGGCTTTAAACCACGGCTCTAAGAACACACTCAGGTACTTATCCATGTCCTCCTGGAACGCCTTGCACGTTCCACTCACCTAGAACACACGGAGAACCATCAGAACCACAAGGAACCCCCCCCTCAAAAAAACACACATTCCCAAAAAGACATGACATTAAATGTGCTCACCGGTAGCATTCTGAGGATGACTCGAGACTTGTTCTTCTTGGTGATGTGGAGGTCCGACAGGATGTGATGCACCAGCTTCTCAGGGTCTGGAGAGAGAGAGGGGGGAGAGAGACAGAGAGGGGGGAGAGAGAGAGATTGAGGGGTTACCATGTTATTGTATTCCTCGTGTTAGTTACCATTTTAATTTTAATGTTAAACTCTTGTTGAGAAAGGTTGATGCATTTCAATGTGTACCAGTTGTATTCGGTGCATGAGATGGTGCTGGTACTTATATTCTCTGATTCTAGAGAGACAGAGAGGGGAGAGAGAGACAGAGAGGGGAGAGAGGGAGACAGAGATGTGGGAGAGAGTCCATGTAGCCCACCTGCCAGGGCCTTGATGATGTCAGAGAGGCGATCTGGAGAGACCACGGCTCTAAGAACACAGATCCATGTCCTCCTGGAACGCCTTGCACGTTCCACTCACCTAGAACACACGGAGAACCATCAGAGAGAGACATTCCCAAAAGACATGACATTAAAGCTCAGGGTAGCATTCTGAGGAGACAGAGACTTGTTCTTCTTGGTGATGGGGAGAGGATGTGAGACAGAGGGGGGAGAGAGAGAGACAGAGAGGGAGGAGAGACAGAGAGAGAGAGAGAGACAGAGGGGGAGAGAGAGACAGAGAGGGGAGAGAGAGAGACAGAGGGAGGGAGAGAGAGAGACAGAGAGGGGAGAGAGAGAGACAGAGAGGGGGAGAGAGAGAGACAGAGAGGGGAGAGAGAGAGACAGAGAGGGGAGAGAGAGAGACAGAGAGGGGAGAGAGAGAGACAGAGAGGGGGAGAGAGAGACAGAGAGGGGGGAGAGAGACAGAGAGAGAGAGGGAGAGAGACAGAGAGGGGGAGAGAGAGACAGAGAGGGGAGAGAGAGAGACAGAGAGGGGGGGAGAGAGACAGAGAGGGGGGAGAGAGACAGAGAGGGGGAGAGAGACAGAGAGGGGAGAGAGAGAGACAGAGAGGGGGAGAGAGAGAGACAGAGAGACAGGAGGAGAGAGAGACAGAGAGGGGAGAGAGAGAGACAGAGAGGGGAGAGAGAGACAGAGAGGGGAGAGAGAGAGACAGAGGGAGACAGAGAGAGAGAGAGACAGAGAGAGACAGAGAGACAGAGAGGGGAGAGAGAGAGAGACAGAGACAGAGAGAGAAACAGAGACAGAGAAAGACAGAAAGACAGAGAGAGAGAGAGACAGAAATACAGAGAGAGAGAGAGACAGAGCGAGAGGAGAATAAAAATACTAGTTAGTTATGAACAAAACAGACTATTTTGAGAACTTCTGAATCGGTGTAACTGTCAATGTAGGCAGTTCTTTATTGAACTAAGGATAAAACCTAGCCTGGTCCCAGATCTGTTTCTGCTATCATGTCAGCTCCTTGTCATGCCAAGTAGTGGCATGACGGCACGAAACAGACTGGTTCCCAGGCTAGGATAAAATTAAGGATTATTGAAATGAGCTAAAGAACTATGATAAAAGTGTCTGCTATAAATGAGTCGTCTCACTCTCCACTCAGGGCCCTGGTCCAAAGTAGTGGGCTCCCGAGTGGCACAGCGGTCTAAGGCACAGCATCTCAGTGCTAGAGGGGTCACTACAGACACCCTGGTTCGAATCCAGGCTGTATCACAACTGGCCGCGATTGGCCCAGTATCGTCCTGGTTTGGCCGGTTGTAGGCCGTCATTGTAAATAAGAATTTGTTCTTAACTGACTTGCCATGTTAAATAAAGGTTCAATTAAAAACAATATACACTGGGAGTCTTTTGAGACTTGCTTCATCTCTGTCTAAGGAGCTGGGATGCTGTCTGTCAAACTCTTCCTCACCGAGGTTCTTGGTCTTGATGAAGATGACATTGTTGGCCCCGCTGTCCATGGCCTGGAAGCGCCGCTGCAGTTTCCCCGACGACGCTTTGAGCTGCTTCACCTCCTTCTTCAGAGCCGCCTCCACATCTTCATCCTCCTCTTCCTCACTACTGCTCTCCTCGGGTTCCTTAAACTGGGTTGTCAGAAGAGTTTAGAGAAGTTAGTTTAAACAAACAAAAAAGACTTAAGATTTATAACTATTAACAAAGATTACTAACCAATAAAGATGTACAGTACAAATAATAACTAATAACAATAACAATTCACAATGAAAGTTTGGCTTGGCGCAGTTACTATAGAAATTACTCCTATTTACGTTCAGTTGATGCCTGATTTGAATGACATGATTGGACAGTTATCCGTTCCACCAGTGACGAGTTCAAGGAAGGAATTAAGGGAAACACCTCGTCACGTATTCGCACATGGCCTCGCTAAATGTACTGCTTACGTTCTCAGGTCCGTAGAGTTGGTCGGCGTATTCGTTCAGCAGGTTGAAGGCTTCCGCGGTGCATTTCCTCTCGTTCATATTGCAGGTGATGAGGACACCTTGCATGCCCACCTCGAGCTCCCGGGAACCCTTGTACTTCTTACTCCGGTGTCCGCCGCCATAGCGTTTCTTACTGCGCTTTCTCAAGTCTTGTGCTTCGGACATATTTGATCATATACAGGAGTCCTGGATAATAGTTTGTGAACTGTTAGAAAAAACACATTTACCTGGATAACATTAACTATCTGGTTTATTGTTTGGCACTAGCAAGTATAGCAGAATTGGCTAGCTAGCTAGCATGCAAGCACAACAAACGACACGAGCCGGGATTGCTTACGTTAGCTACTGTACTAAATCTCAATCCTTGGATCGTACACGTTGGATTAAATGCTAACAAGGTATCGTTTAATTTGCTTAATTACAGAGCTACTAGTCAACGTTTATCGTACTCTTCTCGAGTTGAGCCTGAAGGTACTCGTGGGCTCCTTCCTTCATTCAAAGACGCGAGTGTTGTGAGCAGCAAAAGGGGAATCGGCGTATCGCCTTCAAAATAAAAGTCCCCAAAACACGCAAACTAATAAAAATATTGAAATCATGACACAATTGGACTATAAATGTCAAACAAGGTTGGAATGTTGTTAGAAAAATTCAACATTAGACTATTTGACAACAAAATTGTTAAATCCGTTGATCGCACTGTGGATGTATAAACTTAGGGATGATGGTCCAAGCACACCAAGACAGTCGTGGAGAGGGCACGACACAACCTATTCCCCCTCGGGAGACTGAAAAGATTTGGCACGGGTCCTCAGATCCTCAAAAGGCTTTACAGCTGCACCATCGAGAGCATCCTGACTGGCTGCATCATATATTCATGCAAGAATAGCGAAATGCTTGTTCTTCTAGTTCTGACAGTACAGTAATATCTAACAAGTAATCTAACAATTCCCCAACAACTACCTAATACACACAAATCTAAATGGGTGAATAAGAATATGTACATGTAAGTGTAACAGTATAACTTTAGTCCGTCCCCTCGCCCATACCTGGGCGCGAACCAGGGACCCTCTGCACACATCAACATCTGACACCC
>NW_024609516.1:0-35000 GCF_018296145.1 Oncorhynchus tshawytscha
GACCATCACCAAGACCTGCCAGATCTCTACATGGGTTTTGTTAGTTTTGGCAGTTTTTACAGTCTGAGATGGTCTTTGTAATGAAAAGTGTTGTATATAATACATTAATTACTACTATTGTTACACTATCAGGTTTAGACTAGTTAGGTTTAGTTTAATGATATATAATGATAAATAATGATATATACAGTGTGGAGAACAAGTATTTGATACACTGCATCCCTGTGATTGGGTAACTCCTACCAGTAATCTGCCCTCCTCTTTCCAGAGTTATCCATCCCTGTGATTGGGTAACTCCTACCAGTAATCTGCCCTCCTCTTTCCAGAGTTGTCCATCCCTGTGATTGGGTAACTCCTACCAGTAATCTGCCCTCCTCTTTCCAGAGTTATCCATCCCTGTGATTGGGTAACTCCTACCAGTAATCTGCCCTCCTCTTTCCAGAGTTATCCATCCCTGTGATTGGGTAACTCCTACCAGTAATCTGCCCTCCTCTTTCCAGAGTTATCCATCCCTGTGATTGGGTAACTCCTACCAGTAATCTGCCCTCCTCTTTCCAGAGTTATCCATCCCTGTGATTGGGTAACAGCTTTAATGAAGTGGAAGCTGCATTCATGTAGATCAGGTTGTCATTCCTGTGGTATTATTGATCAGGTTGTCATTCCTGTGGTATTATTGATCAGGTTGTCATTCCTGTGGTATTATTGATCAGGTTGTCATTCCTGTGGTATTATTGATCAGGTTGTCATGCCTGTGGTATTATTGATCAGGTTGTCATTCCTGTGGTATTATTGATCAGGTTGTCATACCTGTGGTATTATTGATCAGGTTGTCATGCCTGTGGTATTATTGATCAGGTTGTCATTCCTGTGGTATTATTGATCAGGTTGTCATTCCTGTGGTATTATTGATCAGGTTGTCATTCCTGTGGTATTATTGATCAGGTTGTCATACCTGTGGTATTATTGATCAGGTTGTCATGCCTGTGGTATTATTGATCAGGTTGTCATTCCTGTGGTATTATTGATCAGGTTGTCATTCCTGTGGTATTATTGATCAGGTTGTCATTCCTGTGGTATTATTGATCAGGTTGTCATTCCTGTGGTATTATTGATCAGGTTGTCATTCCTGTGGTATTATTGATCAGGTTGTCATTCCTGTGGTATTATTGATCAGGTTGTCATTCCTGTGGTATTATTGATCAGGTTGTCATTCCTGTGGTATTATTGATCAGGTTGTCATTCCTGTGGTATTATTGATCAGGTTGTCATACCTGTGGTATTATTGATCAGGTTGTCATTCCTGTGGTATTATTGATCAGGTTGTCATACCTGTGGTATTATTGATCAGGTTGTCATTCCTGTGGTATTATTGATCAGGTTGTCATACCTGTGGTATTATTGATCAGGTTGTCATACCTGTGGTATTATTGATCAGGTTGTCATTCCTGTGGTATTATTGATCAGGTTGTCATTCCTGTGGTATACGGGCTTTATTGCTTAAACTATTACCCTACGTATTTATCTAGACAGGGAAGATAACAGTTTAATGTGGCTCTGTGTTCCACTACGTATTTATCTAGACAGGGAAGATAACAGTTTAATGTGGCTCTATGTTCCACTACGTATTTATCTAGACAGGGAAGATAACAGTTTAATGTGGCTCTGTGTTCCACTACGTATTTATCTAGACAGGGAAGATACCAGTTTAATGTGGCTCTGTACTCCACTATTTTAGATTGGAGATCAAATGTTTCATATGAGACAAAGGAACAGAATGTCACCTTTTAGTTGAAGGTATATTCATACATATCAGTTTTACCATTTAGAAATAAAATATCTAGTCCCTACATTTGAATGCCTCATAAGTATTTGGACAAATTCACTTATATGTGTATTAAAATATTTGATCCCATATTCCTAGAACACAATGACTACATCAAGCTTGTGACTCAGCAAACTTGTTGGATACATTTGCAGTTTGTTTTGTTTGTGTTTCAGATGATGTTGTACCCAATAGAAATGAACAGTAAATAATTGATCGTAACATACGAGTCACACAAGAATATAATATGTTTCTGAACACTTGTATATTAATATGGATGCTAACATGATTAGGGATAATCATCAAAGAATCATGAATAATAATGAGTGAGAAAGGTAGAGCCATAAATACCATACTCCTTATTGGTACTTAAACGTTTTATATCTCCACGGTCCTAATAAACAGATAGGGGAGAGTAGCTGAGGGTTTGAACAAATGGAACAACTCTAATTCATAGACAGAGCTGTGGATGCAAGGACCCACCATGATATCAAAATGATGGTTTTAAAACCGTTTTGAGTCAAATACAGTGTTTGTTTACATTTGCATTGTTTACAAGCTTATATTTGGGGTTCAGGTGAGGAGCACATTTCAGTGCAATGTCCCTTTGGCTTTAAAACCACACATTAGTTCAACAACTACAGAGTTTCTGGACATGTTTTTAAGACAGTACTCACTGGTGTTAATCAGATCTTCAGTCTCCTCTTCCTCTCCTTCATCTCCCAAAACATCCTCCTCTTCTTCTTTCAAGGTGACAGCCTCCCCTTCCTCCCTTTTCATTCTGAAAACTTCTACTTCCTCTTCTTTCACTGTGACAGTCTCTATCCCCTCTTCATCTTTCACTCTAAAATGTTCTGTCTCTTCTTTCACTGTAACATCCTTATCTTCTTTCAATGTGATACTGATGGCCTCCTCTTCCTCCTCTTTCATTCTGAAAGCTTCTTCCACTGTGACAGCCTCTATCCCCTCTTCTTCTTTCACTCTAAAATGCTCTTTCTCTTCTTTCACTATAATATCCCCCTTCTCCTCTTTCAGGACAATGTTCAGCCCCAGAGTTTCTTTCTCCGTCCAGCAGACCGCCTGTTCTTTAACAGGAGGGTAGTCGTTCAGTGAGTTCATGGTCGGGCTAGCTAGCATTAACGATAAGCTTAGTGCTAGACTCAGTATAATCAACACATTTGTACATTTAACAAGCAAATTACTTTAAGTTAAATAGTAGATACGTAAAGAGGATTGTGTTAAAAACACCGAGATCAATATACACAAAAATGGTCGAAAGAGCTTGTTTTCGGTTGTATGTTGGCTACCAGGCTAAAGAGGTGGTTGAATGAGTCAGTATCCGTGTTGGTGAAACAGCTTCCGGTGTCGTGTTGGTCCACTAGATATGACGTCACCATCTGAAGGTCATTTAAAGATGCGCAAATATTGTCTGCCTTGCAGACCTGTAGCTTTACATTAGGAATATATACTGTTAGAATAGTTAAATGCAGACGTGTAGCTACATGTGAAAATGTACATTATGAATATATACTGTTAGAATAGTTTAATGCAGACCTATAGCTACATGTGAATATGTACATTATGAATGCAGACCTATAGCTACATGTGAATATGTACATTAGAATAGTTAAATGCAGACCTGTATAATATGTACATTATGAATATATACTGTTAGAATAGTTTAATGCAGATGGTATATACATGAGGTGATGAATAGTTTGCAGACCCCAGATACATGTGATAAAGTTTCGCCCAGTTGGTAAACCATGCCGCACACAACGCCAGAGTTGTTGGTTTGATACCTGAGCGGGACCAGTACGAAAATGTATATGCACATGTAAGTCGATCTGCGTCTGTTTAATGAATAACATGTTAAACAATTAAGACCTAATTCAGGACTTAACTCCAGTCTTGACCGTTTACTGTCAGTTGAAAGCTACCGATGTGGCTGACTAGCTGTTGTTGAAGAAGCGTCCTGTCTACTAGATTACACGTCACGCTATAACATATTTTACTCAACTGCGTTTTACCTTCCGAAATAATATCCTATTGGTGAGCCAACTGGTAAATGCAGAGGGTCTTTTACTCAGTTATAAAGAAGTCTTATCTCTTTACAAGGTCCCTGTAACACCTAAAGATTTTGCAATTGTTTTAGAAGCCCTCAGGTGTTGTTTTATTATTCAGGAACATGACCCTCAGAGCCTACCTTCTGTTGACCCTGTTGACTCATCAGTAGGAAAGATTTGCTTCTCTTTTGGTCCATTTAACAACAGAGCGATACGATCCTTGTTTCAGCAGGATGTTGTATCTATACCTTATGTCATGCCTTATTGGGATGGATTTATTGATAATATCTGTTGGAAAAAAGTTTGGATGTTGCCACACACATACCTACTTGTTAACAAAATTAAGGAAGTTTCCTTTAAAATTATTCATAAATATTATCCTGCCATCCACTATATGAAGAAGTTTAAGGAAAACATCAACTCAAATTGCTCCTTTTGTAATGACCACCCAGAAACAGTTGTGCATCTTTTTTGGCATTGTATGCATGTAAGAAAACTGTGGCAAGACATCAGTAGGTTTATAATTGAACACATTTATGAAGATTGTACACTATTGTGGAGAGATGTACTGTTTGGATTCTTTACATACAATAGAAATTCCGGAATTTCATTTTATGTAATTAATTTCATTATTCTTTTGGCCAAATTTCATATACACAAATGTAAATTTACAAACAGAAAACCACATTTTCGTACCCTACAAAAAAGAAATTGAACTGTATTTTAAGACGGTTAAATGCTCTACTAACAAAAAAAGCTGTTAGAATTGTAGGTATATGCATGTCCCTTAAGGTCCTTGTGTAATTGTAATGTGATATTGTACCCCCTAGCCCCGCCCCCAGCCCCGCCCCCAGCCCCGCCCCCAGCTCGATTGTCCATTGTTTGTAATCTATGTATGCCTGTGTTCCCTCATGTGCTTTATATATTGTTTTGTTATTAATAAAAAATATATATAAAAAAAATAAAAACTGCGTTTTACCCCAGTCAGCAGATGGCGGTCTGGGAATTTAAGGCGATGCTGTTGGTGTGACGTATAATGTAGTGGACGGAACGCTTCTTTCATCAGCAGCAACAGTTAGTCAGACACCTCGGTAGCTTGATAGACAAAATAGACGAACCAATAAAGCTCTTTAGACGCTTTAGTGTATATTAGCCACTGTTTTTTAAACACACTTCTGTCGTCTAGTTAGTTATCCCATTTAATTTCATATTTACGGTGTTGTTATTAGTCAGCTAGCGGGCTGGTTAAGTTAGCATTAGCCTAGCTAGCTAACATCTCCGACCATGAGTTCACTAAACTACTCTCCTCCTGCTAAAGAAGAGGCGGTCTGCTGGACGGAGGAAAAGGGTCTCGTCAAAGAGGAGGAGGAAGAAGAAGCTGTTACAGTAAAAAGAGAAGTAGAGGGTGAAGCTGTTATAGTGAAAGAAGAGAAAGACGTTTCAGTGAAAGAAGAAGAAGACGCGTTCAGAGTGAAAGAGGAGGAGGAGGAGATGACTGTTACATCGAAAAGGGAGGAGGAGGAAACTGGATATCTGGGCCCCGTTTCCCAAAGTTCCCTTAAGGCATCCAATGGTTCTAAAGATGAAGTTAGCCGTGAAATGCTTTTGGGAAACCGGGGCCTGATAAACACTAGTAAGTACTGTCTTAAAAACAGAGGCATAAACTCTGCAGTTGAACTGATGTGTGGTTTTAAAAGGGAAATCTGCAGTTGCTTTTAAATGATTTATTTCTAGCCATTGATTCTTGAAGATTCTAAACTGTGTGGTTCCCGCCCTGAATGCTGATTGGCTGACAGCCATGGTATATCAGACCGTATACCACGAGTATGACAACATTTTACTGTTCTAATTACGTTGTTAACCAGTTTATATAGATAAGGCACGTCAAGGGTTTGTGGTGTATGTAAACCAACACAGTGGTGGAATTACAGCTTTGTTATTGGTTGAACTGCAGATTGGTTGAAACAATGTAAATGTAAACCAATACTGTGTAGCCTCAAAACGTGGTTAAAACTAGAATGTTGATATCGTGGATGGGAATTTGAGAGTAGTTACATTTCTCCAGTCCCATCCATCATCTCATTACCTAAACAGTGGTGGAATGTGTAATTACATCATTGTTACATCATAAACGTTTATGAAGTGGCGGAATGACGCTTTATTGTTTGAGCTGCAGATTGGTTGATTTGATTGTGGCTTTTTTTTTTTTGGCAGAGTGACATCTTTGTTATTGAACTTCTACAGGAAAAACTGTCCCAAAGTCTGGACAGTTGCTGCATCCCAGAGATAAAAATGTAGTGTACTTTTGTTTGATAAAATAGGTTTTTATATCCAGTGTTTTGCATTAATTCCAGACTCTTTCAACTTGCAACAAAACAATTTATGAAATCTAAATCGGCAAAACGTTGTTTAACCCGGTCAAGTTTGGTTCCTGTGCAAATCCCCCAGACACTCTAGAAGACAACCAAACTTGTTTCCTCATTCTACATTACATATTGGCTATGCAACACGTCAATTATCCCACGAAGGTCAACCACCATTACTCACCAATGAGACGAGCGGTGTTCACTTGATGGACAGTGTCTTGGTCCAATGACCACCAACGGAAACAGGACACACGGTAGTTTACATTGGTTCATTCTCTTATACAAACTTTTCAATGTGTGCGGTTATTAGTTCTGAATATTTTTTTAATATATTTTTTGCGGTTGTCATAGGCAACTGTTGAACTGATGTGTGGTTGTTAAAAGGGAACTCTGCAGTTATTTTTTTTAAATTATTTTTATTAGCTTGAATGCTAACACTCATTGATAGGCTGGATGCAAAGCCAAAGAGCATTTTTACTGGTTGCAGTATTTTTTTAAATGTATAAATCAGATGTTATTTGTCACATACATGGTTAGCAGATGTTAATACGAGTGTAGCGAAATGCTTGTGCTTCTAGTTCCGACAAAGCGGTTGATTTGTGACAATGACACACACATATTTTGCAGGACATTATAACGAGCCTTACGATTATAATCCCAAAGTTAAATGCTCTCATAAGCAACCTGGAAATGGAGGCTAATTTTGCAGCCTACGATCTTGAGCTGATAATGTGTAGTAGCATTCAGAATACATTAAAACTCAAATCTTCACTCACCATTTCTGCTCCTGGCAGATGTACTACATCCATAACTAGTGGTTTCCTCATTAGCAGATATACTACATCCATAACTAGTGGTTTCCTCATCACCAGATATACTACATCCATAACTAGTGGTTTCCTCATTACCAGATATACTCCATCCATAACTAGTGGTTTCCTCATTACCAGATATACTACATCCATAACTAGTGGTTTCCTCATTACCAGATATACTACATCCATAACTAGTGGTTTCTAGTGGTTTCATTACATAACTAGTGGTTTAGCAGATATACTACATATAACTACATCCATAACTAGTGGTTTCCTCATTACCAGATATACTACATCCATAACTAGTGGTTTCCTCATTACCAGATATACTACATCCATAACTAGTGGTTTCCTCATTACCAGATATACTACATCCATAACTAGTGGTTTCCTCATTACCAGATATACTACATCCATAACTAGTGGTTTCCTCATTACCAGATATACTACATCCATAACTAGTGGTTTCCTCATTAGCAGATATACTACATCCATAACTAAATCATTAGCAGATATACTACATCCATAACTAGTGGTTTCCTCATTACCAGATATACTACATCCATAACTAGTGGTTTCCTCATTACCAGATATACTACATCCATAACTAGTGGTTTCCTCATTACCAGATATACTACATCCATAACTAGTGGTTTCCTCATTACCAGATATACTACATCCATAACTAGTGGTTTCCTCATTACCAGATATACTACATCCATAACTAGTGGTTTCCTCATTACCAGATATACTACATCCATAACTAGTGGTACATCCATAACTAGTGGTTTCCTATTACCAGATATACTACATCCATAACTAGTGGTTTCCTCATTACCAGATATACTACATCCATAACTAGTGGTTTCCTCATTACCAGATATACTACATCCATAACTAGTGGTTTCCTCATTACCAGATCATTACAGATATACTACATCCATAACTAGTGGTTTCCTCATTACCAGATATACTACATCCATAACTAGTGGTTTCCTCATTAGCAGATATACTACATCCATAACTAGTGGTTTCCTCATTACCAGATATACTACATCCATAACTAGTGGTTTCCTCATTACCAGATATACTACATCCATAACTAGTGGTTTCCTCATTACCAGATATACTACATCCATAACTAGTGGTTTCCTCATTACCAGATATACTACATCCATAACTAGTGGTTTCCTCATTACCAGATATACTACATCCATAACTAGTGGTTTCCTCATTACCAGATATACTACATCCATAACTAGTGGTTTCCTCATTACCAGATATACTACATCCATAACTAGTGTTTCCTCCTCATTAGCAGATATACTACATCCATAACTAGTGGTTTCCTCATTAGCAGATATACTACATCCATAACTAGTGGTTTCCTCATTACCAGATATACTACATCCATAACTAGTGGTCATTTACTACATCCATAACTAGTGGTTTTCATTAGCAGATATACTACATCCATAACTAGTGGTTTCCTCATTACCAGATATACTACATCCATAACTAGTGGTTTCCTCATTACCAGATATACTACATCCATAACTAGTGGTTTCCTCATTACCAGATATACTACATCCATAACTAGTGGTTTCCTCATTACCAGATATACTACATCCATAACTAGTGGTTTCCTCATTATCAGATATACTATATCCATAACTAGTGGTTTCCTCATTACCAGATATACTACATCCATAACTAGTGGTTTCTCATTCATTAGCAGATATACTACATCCATAACTAGTGGTTTCCTCATTAGCAGATATACTACATCCATAACTAGTGGTTTCCTCATTAGCAGATATACTACATCTATAACTAGTGGTTTCCTCATTAGCATGTGCAGCCAATGTGATTTATAGGATATTTATTTTCATCAGGATATTTTCAACCTGTGTTCAACTTTTTTTTGTGAATTTTACCCCAATTTCGTTGTATCCAATTGTTAGTAGCTACTATCTTGTCTCATCGCTACAACTCCCATACGGGCTCGGGAGAGACGAAGGTTGAAAGTCATGCGTCCTCCGATACACAACCCAACCAATCCGCACTGCTTCTTAACACAGCGCACATCCAACCCGGAAGCCAGCCGCACCAATGTGTCGGGGGAAACACCGTGCACCTGGCAACCTTGGTTAGCGTGCACTTCGCCCGGCCCGCCACAGGAGTCGCTGGTGCGCGATGAGACAAGGATATCCCTACCGGCCTAACCCGGACGACGCTAGGCCAATTGTGCATCGCCCCATGGACCTCCCGGTCACGGCCAGCTGCGACAAATATGGCTATTTTTGATCACTTGACTGTCTTAAGACAATAGTCAATTAAGTTTGTAAAAGCATTTAAACTAATTCATTATAGACATCAATTGTTGTTCAACATCCTGGGCATCACCTTTTAGCTGAAAGATACAGTGGATTTCTTCTGTTGTGGGCCTTTAAACATCTGTCTGACTTTGTTGTTCACACAGGAGAAGGATGTGACTATCGTGGATCCTCTGGGGAGCCTCAACAACAGCATGATGCTGACGAGACAGAGAAGAGTCTCTCCACATCAGAACACCTCAAACACCAGCGGAGACACACAGGAAAGAAACCTCACCGCTGCTCTGACTGTGGGAAGAGATTCCCCTCTTCAGCTGACCTTAAAAGACATCTGAGAATCCACACGGGAGAGAAACCTAATAGTTGTGATCAATGTGGGAAGAGTTTTAGTGTTACAAGCAGCCTGAAAGCACACCAGAGAACACACACAGGAGAGAAACCTTACAGCTGTTATCAGTGTGGGAAAAGTTTTACCTCATCTAGCCACCTGACCATACACCAGAAAACACACACAGGAGAGAAGCCTTATAGCTGTGATCAATGTGGGAAGAGTTTTGTTACATCTAGCTGTCTGACCATACACCAGAGAATACACACCGGTGAGAAACCTTACCACTGCTCTCACTGTGGAAAGAGTTTTGTTATCTCAGGAAATTTAACATCACACCAGAGAACACACACAGGAGAGAAGCCTTATAGGTGTAATCAATGTGGGAAGAATTTTTCTCACTCAGGCAACCTGATAGCACACCTGAGAATACACACTGGAGAGAAACCTCATTGCTGCTCTGACTGTGGGCAGAGATTCATCTTTTTAGCAGATCTTAAAATACATCAGAGAATCCACACAGGAGAAAAACCTTACCACTGCTCTGACTGTGGAAAGAGTTTTGTTTCATCAAAACATTTAAAATCACACCAGAGAACACACACAGGAGAGAAGCCTTATAGCTGTGATCAATGTGGGAAGAGTTTTAGTGTTACAAGCAGCCTGAAAACACATCAGAGGGGACACACAGGAGAGAAACCTTATAGCTGTGATCAATGTGGGAAGAGTTTTGTTACATCTAGCAGTCTGACTATGCACCAGCGGACACACACAGGAGAGAAACCTCATCGCTGTAGTCAATGTGATATGAGATACTCTGATAAAAGATCTCTGATTAAACACCAGAAAATACATGGAGTTGTTTCATGATATCAATGAAATAATGTCACAATGTAGAATGTTTTAACATTGTAGTAGGAGTGTTCTGATGATGTCACAATGTAGAATGTTTTAACATTGTAGTAGGAGTGTTCTAATGATGTCACAATGTGGAATGCTTTAACATTGTAGTAGGAGTGTTCTAATGATGTCACAATGTGGAATGCTTTAACATTGTAGTAGGAGTATTTTAATGATGTTCTGTTGATTTAAGTGTCATGTGGATATGAGCCTCATCAGGGGAAAAATCCAGGCTCTGTATTGAAAGAGTACTATTTAACCAAAAAAGTGTTGTGTTACACTTACCTCGTTGGCAACCCACTTGAATTAAAATGCATCACTTCAAAATGTAGCGAGCTGTTTTCTACAAATTGTCCTCTAACCAGTGATGTACACATTATTCCCAGATTCCTTGTGGTGTTTGAGCTGTTAGTTTAATTTTGGAGACATATAATTGAAACGCATCCCTCCAAAATGTAGCTGACTGTCTTCTGCAGGTTGTCCTCTAACCAGTGAGGCAAAAGATATCTCCCATTTTCAGGTGTTTTGTTTAGTTGTGTTAGTTTCAACAGCACGTACAACCTGATTTCCCCCCTAATCGATATCAGTGATTTATTTTAACGATCTAAATATTATTTGGACTTACGCCGAAAATTGTGTGATGGTGAAGGGCTACGTAACGGAAGGTTTGCTTCTGAGAATCCCCATCTAACAGTCGCACAGGGCGATGGTTTGCTTCTGAGAATCCCCGTCTAACAGTCGCACAGGGCGATGGTTTGCTTCTGAGAATCCCCGTCTAACAGTCGCACAGGGCGATGGTTTGCTTCTGAGAATCCCCGTCTAACAGTCGCACAGGGAGAAGGTTCTGAGAATCCCCGTCTAACAGTCGCACAGGGAGAAGGTTCTGAGAATCCCCGTCTAACAGTCGCACAGGGAGAAGGTTCTGAGAATCCCCGTCGAACAGTCGCACAGGGAGAAGGTTCTGAGAATCCCCGTCTAACAGTTGCACAGGGAGAAGGTTTGCTTCTGAGAATCCCCGTCTAACAGTCGCTTCCCCAATCACTTATGTCCAGTGGCCGTCAGAAATATCCATTAGGAGGGATTCACATACTATCTTTTTTTTAATCTGTCCTGGCCACTATATATTCGGGGCTGTTGGCCTGTGCTAAAGCTGTGCTAACATAGTGTTTAAAGTATGCTCCACTAGACTCGCTCCGCGTTCTGTCCCTAACTAGCGAATGTACGGAATGAGTTTACAGGGCTGTGGTGGCATTCTTTGGGGAGATATCATGTATGCAACACCCTGTATATTTGTTTTAGAGAACAAAGGCGGTGAATTCAAACAACAGGAGGGGATGTCGAGACATTCTGTCTACACCTGGGGTGGGGGCATCGGGCGCTGATTAGAGATATCAATGTTTAACCCCGGGGTGGGGGCACCGGGCGCTGATTAGAGATATCAATGTTTAACCCCAGGGTGGGGGGCACCGGGCGCTGATTAGAAATATCAATGTTTAACCCCGGGGTGGGGGGCATCGGGCGCTGATTAGAGATATCAATGTTTAACCCCGGGGTGGGGGCACCGGGCGCTGATTAGAGATATCAATGTTTAACCCCGGGGTGGGGGGCACCGGGCGCTGATTAGAAATATCAATGTTTAACCCCGGGGTGGGGGCATCGGGCTCTGATTAGAGATATCAATGTTTAACCCCGGGGGGGTCGGCAGATATCTGGACATGCTGTATGCATGATAGTGCAAACCTTGGTTTCAAACGATCTTCTACAGAGATAAAGTGCTCTGAGTGCGTATGCCTGGGCAATGTTATAATTCAACATTTTTATGCCCCACACACACAAACATTGGTAATCAGTGTATCAGGCTCCTGTGGCGCAATCGGTTAGCGCGTGGTACTTATACAGCAGTATGCAGTGAAGCAATGCTGAGGTTGTGAGTTTGAGCCTCACCAGGAGCATGTGCTTTTCTTGAACCCTCTGCCTGTCTATTTATTGTCCAGAAAAGGAGCATTTTTCAATCCATTTAGGAGGACATTTCATAAGTATGTCATTGAGATAACAGGTCAGAGTGCAGGCACAGCTAAATTCCTTTTATTTCATTCCAAAATGTTTAGTTTTTAGTACAAACTTTTTTAAGACATGTTAGAATTAATTACCAAATTTGACTAATATTTAAACATGCATCACGAGTGTTTTATGTAAAAACATTGGAGGCCTACAGTTGTACATCATTACAAACTTTAATAACCAGTAATGTTTATAACATAAACATTAAGACTATAAAATAATACATGTTTTTTTTAAAGACATTAAAAAAATTCAAAAAATTACATTTCTCAGCGACCCTTTACTTTCAGTGCAGCAAACTCTCTCCAGAAGTTCAGTGAGGATCTCTGAATGATCCAATGTTGACCTAAATGACTAATGATGATAAATACAATCCACCTGTGTGTAATCAAGTCTCCGTATAAATGCACCTGCACTGTGATAGTCTCAGAGGTCCGTTAAAAGCGCAGAGAGCATCATGAAGAACAAGGAACACACCAGGCAGGTCCGAGATACTGTTGTGAAGAAGTTTAAAGCCGGATTTGGATACAAAAAGATTTCCCAAGCTTTAAACATCCCAAGGAGCACTGTGCAAGCGATAATATTGAAATGGAAGGAGTATCAGACCACTGCAAATCTACCAAGACCTGGCCGTCCCTCTAAACTTTCAGCTCATACAAGGAGAAGACTGATCAGAGATGCAGCCAAGAGGCCCATGATCACTCTGGATGAACTGCAGAGATCTACAGCTGAGGTGGGAGACTCTGTCCATTGGACAACAATCAGTCGTATATTGCACAAATCTGGCCTTTATGGAAGAGTGGCAAGAAGAAAGCCATTTCTTAAAGATATCCATAAAAAGGGTTGTTTAAAGTTTGCCACAAGCCACCTGGGAGACACACCAAACATGTGGAAGAAGGTGCTCTGGTCAGATGAAACCAAAATTGAACTTTTTGGCAAAAATGCAAAACGTTATGTTTGGCGTAAAAGCAACACAGCTCATCACCCTGAACACACCATCCCCACTGTCAAACATGGTGGTTGCAGCGTCATGGTTTGGGCCTGCTTTTCCTCAGCAGGGACAGGGAAGATGGTTAAAATTGATGGGAAGATGGATGGAGCCAAATACAGGACCATTCTGGAAGAAAACCTGATGGAGTCTGCAAAAGACCTGAGACTGGGAAGGAGATTTGTCTTCCAACAAGACAATGATCCAAAACATAAAGCAAAATCTACAATGGAATGGTTCAAAAATAAACATATCCAGGTGTTAGAATGGCCATGTCAAAGTCCAGACCTGAATCCAATCGAGAATCTGTGGAAAGAACTGAAAACTGCTGTTCACAAATGCTCTCCATCCAACCTCACTGAGCTCGAGCTGTTTTGCAAGGAGGAATGGGAAAAAATTTCAGTCTCTCGATGTGCAAAACTGATAGAGACATACCCCAAGCGACTTACAGCTGTAATCGCAGCAAAAGATGGCGCTACAAAGTATTAACTTAAGGGGGCTGAATAATTTTGCACGCCCAATTTTTCAGTTTTTGCTTTGTTAAAAAAGTTTGAAATATTCAATAAATGTCGTTCCACTTCATGATTGTGTCCCTTGTTGTTGATTCTTGTTGTTGATTCTTCACAAAAACTGTTATCTTCCCTGTCTAGATAAACACGTAGTGGAATACTGAGCCACATTAAACTGTTATCTTCCCTGTCTAGATAAATACGTAGTGGAGTACAGAGCCACATTAAACTGTTATCTTCTTTTTGGGGTGATCCTCAGTAGGGGATGAAAAAGGGAAAACACCATCTTGTGAACTGAGTGTGTTTCCTTGCATATTACTGTAAGTGTAAACTCCGGGTTACAATCCTTACTAAACAAACTAACCTCTGATCAAATAAGTTTTCCTGTGGTCTCTTCTGTGCACATAGGGCAGCATTCCCTTACAGACTATGCAAACAATTTGGGATTTTCAACACATTGTTTCTTATTAAAAAGAAGAAGTGATGCAGTCAGTCTCTCCTCAACTCTTAGCCAAGAGAGACTGGCATGCATAGTATTTATATCAGCCCTCTGGTTACAATTAAGAGCAAAACATGCCGCTCTGTTCTGGGCCAGCTGCAGCTTAACTAGGTGTTTCCTTGCAGCACTGGACCACAGATTAGACAAAACTAGAGCCTGCAGAACTTGCTTATTGGAGTGTGGTGTCAAAAAAGCAGAGCATCTCTTTATTACAGACAGACCTCTCCCCATCTTTACAACCATTGAATCTATATGTTTTGACCATGACCCTTTACTATCTAAGGTAACGCAAAGTAATTTAGTCTCCTCAACTTGTTCAACAGCCACACAATTCATTATCAGATCCAGCTGAGGTCTAGCACTTAAGGAATGATTTGTACCAAATTCAATGCTCTTAGTTTTAGAGATGTTCAGGACCAGTTTATTACTGGCCACGCATTGCAAAACAGACTGCAAGTCTTTGTTAACTTCTTGGATATAGGGGGCGCTCTTTTAATTTATGGATAAAAAAACGTGCCCGTTTTAAGCGCAATATTTTGTCACAAAAAGATGCTCGACTATGCATATAATTGGCAGCTTTGGAAAGAAAACACTCTAAGGTTTCCAAAACTGCAAAGATATTATCTGTGAGTGCCACAGAACTCATGCTACAGGCGAAACCAAGATGAAACTTCAACCAGGAAATGGGCAGAATTTTTGAAGCTCTGTTTCCCATTGTCTCATTATATGGCTGTCAATGCGCGGGGAATGAGCCTGCCCTTTCTATCGTTTCTCCAAGGTGTCTGCAGCATTGTGACGTATTTGTAGGCATATCATTGGAAGATTGGCCATAAGAGACTACATTTACCAGGGGTCCGCCCGGTGTCCTTTGTCTAAATTGGTGCGTAATCTACAAGCTGCACGCAGTCATCCAGTGATTGAGAGGAGAGAGGAGACTTTCAACGAACGATATATCATGAAGAGATATGTGAAAAACACCTTGAGGATTGATTCTAAACAATCGTTTACCATGTTTCAGTCAATATTATGGAGTTAATTTGGAAAAAGTTCTTGCTATGGTTGAGAAGCATTTTGAAGACTGAATTTCATTTTTCGATTTTCATGAATAGTTTTTTTTGGTAGCCAAACGTGACGCACCAAACGGAGCGATTTCTCCTAAACAAATAATCTTTCAGGAAAAACTGAGCATTTGCTATCTAACTGAGAGTCTCCTCATTGAAAACATCTGAAGTTCTTCAAAGGTAATGATTTTATTTGATTTTCTGGTTTTTTTAAAAATTTGAATGATTTTCTGGTTACACAAATTTTGTGCATATTTTGAAAAAAATGTTGCCTGCTGATGCTAACGATTTTAAATGTTAACTATGCTAATGAACGGGGATGATTACACTCCTGATACAGGTTTTTTAGCTAAACGTGATTTCTCCTAAACAAATAACAGGAAAAACTGCATTTGCTCTTGAGAGCATTGAAAACATCTGAAGTTCTTCAAAGGTTGATTTTTATTTGAATGATTTTCAATGTTGCCTGAATGCTCTAAATGCTAGATGCAGTGCTAGCTGTTACACAAAACTTGTTTTGCTATGGTTGAGAAGCATATTTTGAAAATCTGAGATGACAGTGTTGTTAACAAAAGGCTAAGCTTGAGAGCTAGCATATTAATTTCATTTCATTTGTGATTTACATGAATAGTTAACGTTGCGTTATGGTAATGAGCTTGAGGCTGTATTCACGATCCCGGATCCGGGATGGCTCGACGCAAGAAGTTAAAGGTTTCAGTGGCTTCATTTGCTGTGGTTCCTGGTGCTTAAATGGTTTGTTTAATGCCAGTGGCAGGTCATTGGTAAAAATAGAAAAGAGTAGAGGGCCTAGAGAGCTGCCCTGCGGTACATCACACTTTATATGTTTGACATTAGAGAAGCTTCCATTAAAAGCCATAGCACAAACATTCTTAAACAACAGGTTATGGTCAATAATATCAAAGGCTGCACTGAAATCTAACAATAGAGCTCCCACAATCTTCTTGTTTTCAATTTCTCTCAACCAATCATCAGTCATTTGTGTTAGTGCAGTACATGTTGAGTGCCCTTCTCTATAAGCATGCTGAAAGTCTGTTGTTAATTTCTTTACAGAGAAATAGCATTGTATTTGCAATTTTTCCCAACAGGTTGCTAAGAGCTGGCAGCAAGCCTATAGGTCTGCTGTTAGAACCACTATAGGCCGCTGTACCACTCTTGGGTAGCCAAATTACTTTGGCCTCCCTCCAGGCCTGAGAACAAAGACTTTCCTCTAGGCTCAGATTAAAAATATGACAGATAGGAGTGGCTATAGAGTCAGCTACCGTCCTCAGTAACTTTCCATCTGTTGTCAATCCCAGGAGGTTTGTCATTATTGATCGATAACAATTTTTCCACCTCTCCCACAATAACTTTACAAAATTCAATAATTGCACTGCTTTTCTTTCACTATGTTTTTATTTTTAAAAATCCATCAATCTTTATATCATTGATCTTGGCTTCATAATAAAGTTTATTATTTTTGTTGAGTTTGGTCACATCATTTCTCAATTTTGCCAGCTGTGCAGCCAGACTTATTAGCCACTCATTTTCCCCCAACTCTTTCAAACATACAGTTTTTAAATTCCTCATCAATCCATGGAACCTTAACATATCTAACAGTCAGTTTCTTAACAGGTACATGTTTATCAATAATTGGAAGAAACCATTTCATATGGTAAAAACAGGTCAACACATTGTCAGTCAACAATATAAGACAACGGGAGCACTGTGTATGTTCTCTGATGAATTTTAAGTCAATGAGATGTGAAATATCAATATACACGCTAAGAGAAGTCATTTCTCTCTCCTGTGTAGATTCTCTAATGACATTTAAGTGTAATATGTTGCGAGTAATATGATTAATATGTTTTCCCACAGTCTGAGCTTTTGTAAGCCTTCTCCTCTGTGTGCAGTCTCATGTGTTCTTTCATGCTTCCTAAATGGGCAAAAGCTTTGCACCCTGTGAGGAGTGGTTAGGCTTCTCCCCTGTGTGTATTCTCTCATGTTTCTTCAGATCACCTGACCGGCTGAAACACTTTCCACACTGGGAGCAGTGGTAAGGCTTCTCCCCTGTGTGAATTTTCTGGTGAGCTTTCAGGTGTCCTTTCAGTTTAAAACTGTTTCCACACTGCGAGCAGTGGTAAGGCTTCTCCCCTGTGTGTGTTCTCTCATGTTGTTTCAGATCCCATAATAAGTTACAACCCTTTCCACATTGGGAACAGTGGTAAAGCTTCTCCCCTGTGTGTAATCTCTCATGTTTTTTCAGATCCCCTGACCAGTTGAAACACTTTCCACACTGGGAGCAGTGGTAAGGCTTCTCCCCCGTGTGTATTCTCTCATGTTGTTTCATGGCCCCTGACTGGTTAAAACACTTGCCACACTGGGAGCACTGGTAAGGCTTCTCCCCTGTGTGTATTATCTCATGAACTTTCAGGTTCCTTAACCGGCTAAAACTCTTTCCACACTGGGAGCAGTGGTAAGGCTTCTCCCCTGTGTGTATTCTCTCATGGGCTTTCATGTGTCCTTTCTGGTTAAAACTCTTTCCACACTGCGAGCAGTGGTAAGGCTTCTCCCCTGTGTGTGTTCTCTCATGTTGTTTCAGCTCCCATAAGAGGTTACAACCCTTTCCACATTGGGAACAGTGATAAGGCTTCTGCCCTGTGTGTAATCTCTCATGTCGTTTCAGAGACCCTAACAGGTTAAAACTCTTTCCACACTGGAAGCAGTGGTAAGGCTTCTCCCCTGTGTGTATTCTCTCGTGTTTGTTCAGGGTTCCTTTATGGCCAAAACTTTTTCCACACTGGGAGCAGTGGAAAGGCTTCTCCCCTGTGTGTATTCTCTCATGTTGTTTCAGCTCCCATAAGAGGTTATAACCCTTTCCACAGTGGGAACACTGGTGTCGTCTTGCTGGTTTGGACGTCCCTGGCTCTGGTTCCTCTGAGCCTGGTCTGTCTCCTGCCAAAGAGAAAAAGTGTTTTTTAAAATAGAGACCTGAATGAAACCTCCACATGATAAAACGGCCTTTGCTACGAGGGTAAATCCTAATCAGATCCCTCAATAACCTACGGCCAGATTTAACAATCTTGGTGTGATTTTAAAACAAATATTTTAGAGTTTCCTGGTAATTACTGATGTTTACAAGACTTATTTATTCATCCTGTTTTACAAGTCAGAACACAAAAAACTAGACAGTTCTAGAACACTCAAGACACAGACGTCACTGGATTCCAATCGAGCAGGTGGTTCTAAATATATAACTTTCATAGCTGTATGATACAGAATGCGACCTACAGTTGTGGCCAAAAGTTTTGAGAATGACACAAATATTACATTTCCAATACGTTTGCTGCTTCTGTGTCTTTGGATATTTTTGTCAGATGTTACTATGTAATGCTGAAGTATAATTACAAGCATTTCATAAGTGTCAAAGGCTTTTATTGACAATGACATGAAGTTGATGCAAAGAATCAATATTTGCAATGTTGACCCATCTTTTTCAAGACCTCTGCAATCCGCCCTGGTATGCTGTCAATTAACTTCTGGGCCTCATCCTGGCTAATGGCAGCCCATTCTTGCATAATCAATGCTTGGAGTTTGTCAGAATTTGTGGGTTTTTGTTTGTCCACCTGCCTCTTGAGGAATGACCACAAGTTCTTAATGGGATTAAGGTCTGGGGAGATTCCTGGCCATTGACCCAAAATATTGATGTTTTGTTCCCAGAGCCACTTAGATATCACTTTTGCCTTATGGCAAGGTGCTCCATCATGCTGGAAAAGGCATTGTTCGTCACCAAACTGTTCCTGGATGGTTGGGAGAAGTTGCTCTCGGAAGATGTGTTGGTACCGTTCTTTATTCATGGCTGTGTTCTTAGGCAACATTGTGAGTGAGCCCACTCCCTTGGCTGAGAAGCAACCCCACACATGAATGGTCTCAGGATGCTTTACTGTTGGCATTACACAGGACTGATGGTAGCGCTCACCTTGTCTTCTCAGGACAAGCTTTTATCCAGACTTCCCAAACAATCAGAAAGGGGATCATCAGAGAAAATAACGTTACCCCAGTCCTCAGCAGTCCAATCCCTGTACCTTTTGCAGAATATCAGTCTCCCTGATATTTTTCCTGGAGAGAGGTGGCTTATTTGCTGCCCTTCTTGACACCAGGCCATCCTCCAAAAGTCTTCGCCTCACTGTGCGTGTAGATGCACTCACACCTGCCTGCTGCCATTCCTGAGCAAGCTCTGTACTGGTGGTGCCCCGATCCCACAGCTGAATCAACTTTAGGAGACGGTCCTGGCGCTTGCTGGACTTTCTTGGGCACTCTGAAGCCTTCTTCACAACAATTGAACCGCTCTCCTTGAAGTTCTTGATGATCCGATAAATTGTTGATTTAGGTGCAATCTTACTGGCAGCAATATCCTTGCCTGTGAAGCCCTTTTTGTGCAAAGAAACGATGATGGCATGTGTTTCCTTGCAGGTAACCATGGGTGACAGTGGAAGAACAATGATTCCAAGCCCCACCCTCCTTTGAAGCTTCCAGTTTTGGGGGGGGGGAGGATTCAGTTAATTTGCATTGCAAAGAGGGACTTGGCAATTAATTACAATTCATCTGAACACTCTTCATAACATTCTGGAGTATATGCAAATTGCCATCATACAAACTGAGGCAGCAGACTTTGTGAAAATTAATATTTGTGTCTCAACTTTTGCCCAGGACTGAATACAGTTCAGTGGCTTATTTGCTGCCCTTCTTGACACCAGTTCCTTAAACATAAAATAAGTAAAGGAGTCATTTTGTGTGGAAGTCCAAAACTTGTTTTTACGTCACAGATACAAAGCACATCAGTAACATCTACAGGGAGAAAGGGGACAGCATTGCTGTTTAAATGGACAGCACTACTTATTTAGATTCACAGATTTTCAAGAGGGAGAGCATGCCTGTTTGAAAAAAAAACAAGAAATACAGTTCCTAAAACTGATAGTAACTACAATAAACAAAAATATACAGGGAGAGAGAGGAGAGCAGCTGTTTCAGTACAGCACTACAGGGTGGAGAAGCCTCCTCCAATGTCGTTTTAGAGAATTTGGCAGCTGTTTCAGGTAAAGCTCCATGAATGACTAAGCAGCTGTTTCAGTACCAGCACCAAAGTTGTATTTCTCTTTGTAATGAAGAGCTGAAAAACTCATTCTGATTGGCTGGGATTGCAATTTAGAGCAGCTGTTTGCCAAGATACAGCACTGCCCAGTCAGTAGAAGGGAGAGCAGCTGTTTTAGTACAGGTGCACTACAGGGATAGATAAAAGGGGGAGAGCAGCTGTTTCAGTACACACAACACAATGTTTCAATATTTTCACAAGTTTTGAGGAGCGAGGATTGGCAGCTGTTTCAGGACAGCACTACTGGAGCTGTTTCAGAGCACGTTCCAATTGAATGGGAGAGCAGCTGTTTCAGTACAGCACTACAATGTCAGTTTGTTTCAGTACAGAGAGATTTGAGCAGCTGTTTCAGTACAGCACTCACAGGAGAGAGCATCCTAGTACAGCACTAAATGGGAGAGCAGCTGTTTCAGTACAGCACTACAGGGAGAGAGAGGGGAGACCAGCCACCAGCTGTTTCAGTACAGCACTTTGTGGGGAAAAACTCATTCTGATTGGCTCAGGGGAGATTCAGCCCAGGGGGAGAGCAGCTGTTTCAGTACAGCACACTAGAGGGCCTAAGAGCAGCTGTTTCAGTACAGGACTTATATGAGAGCAGCTGTTTCAGTACAGCACAGTACAGCACCAGGGAGACAGGAGAGAGAGCTGTTTCAGGGAGAGCAGCTGTTTCAGCAGCTGTTTCAGTACAGCACTACAGGGAGAGCAGCTGTTTCAGTACAGCACTACAGGGAGAGCAGCTGTTTCCAGTACAGAGAGCAGCTGTTTCAGTACAGCACTACAGGGAGAGAGAGGGGGAGAGCAGCTGTTTCAGTACAGCACTACAGGGAGAGAGAGGGGAGAGCAGCTGTTTCAGTACAGCACTACAGGGAGAGAGAGAGGGTACAGAGCAGCTGTTTCAGTACAGCACTACAGGGAGAGAGAGGGGAGAGCAGCTGTTTCAGTACAGCACTACAGGGAGAGAGAGGGGAGAGCAGCTGTTTCAGTACAGCACTACAGCTGGTACAGCACTACAGGGAGAGAGGGAGAGCAGCTGTTTCAGTACAGCACTACAGGGGAGAGAGGGGAGCAGCTGTTTCAGTACAGCACTACAGGGAGAGAGAGGGGAGAGCAGCTGTTTCAGTACAGCACTACAGCTGGTACAGAGAGAGAGGGGAGAGCAGCTGTTTCAGTACAGCACTACAGAGGGGGGGAGAGAGCACTACAGGGAGAGCAGCTGTTTCAGTACAGCACTACAGGGGGGAGAGAGAGGGAGAGCAGCTGTTTCAGTACAGCACTACAGGGGGAGAGAGAGGGGAGAGCAGCTGTTTCAGTACAGCACTACAGGAGAGAGATGGGGAGAGCAGCTGTTTCAGTACAGCAGAGAGAGGGGAGAGCAGCTGTTTCAGTACAGCACTACATGGGAGAGAGGGAGAGCAGCTGTTTCAGTACAGCACTACAGGGAGAGAGAGGGAGAGCAGCTGTTTCAGTACAGCACTACAGGGAGAGAGAGGCAGCTGAGGAGCAGCTGTTTCAGTACAGCACTACAGGGAGAGAGAGGGGAGAGCAGCTGTTTCAGTACAGCACTACAGGGAGAGAGAGGGGGAGAGCAGCTGTTTCAGTACAGCACTACAGGGAGAGAGAGAGGGAGAGCAGCTGTTTCAGTACAGCACTACAGGGAGAGAGAGAGGGAGAGCAGCTGTTTCAGTACAGCACTACAGGGAGAGAGAGGGGGAGAGGGAAAAATCCACTGGACTAGTTTCAATGAATGGAATCACTTAGGAGTTCCTGGATGTTGGGTAAACTTCCCCTTTAAAGCATCAGACTCCATAGTAATTAAGACTCCATAATGTTTCATCATTAGATGCTACAGTCCTCATTTAAGGGATGAGTCCTCATTTAAGACTCCATAATGTTTACATTAGATGTAAGCATTTAAGACTCCATAATGTTTCAGTACAGCACTACAGGGAGAGAGAGGGGGAGAGCAGAAAAAAATTCAGTACAGTCAAGGGTTACAGGCTGAGCATCTCCTTTAAAGCATCAGACTCCATAATGTTTCATCATTAGATGTAAAAGGGAGCTTTACTATTCTTGGGTAGTGGAATGACTTTAGCTTCCCTCCAGGCCTGAGGGCACACACTTTCTAGTAGGCTTAAATTAAAGAGGAGGCAAATAGGAATGGCAATATCGGCCGCTATTATCCTCAATTTTCCATCCACGTTGCCAGACACCAGTGACTTGTCATTGTAGATTTTTTTGCCCAAAATTTCATTGAAGATGCTCCAAAGATTTTTACAATCATTATTCATGTCATTTATTTTTGTTTCATAGTGTAGTTCTTTTTATTCAGTTTAGTCACATGATGTCTCAATTTGCAACAGGTTTGCCAATCAGTTATACAGCCAGACCTATTTGCCATCTCTTTTGCCTCTTCATCAGACCATTTTTTAATTCCTCATCAATCCACGTGGATTTAACAGTTTTTACAGTAATTTTCTTAATGGGTGCATGCTTATTAGTAACTGGGATAAGCAGTTTCAAATGTGTCAAGGGCTGCGTCTGGTTGCTCATCATTACACACCATGGACCAACAAATATTATTTACATCAACAACATAGGAATCACTACAAAAAAATGTATGACCTCTTATACACAATATTAGTCCCAGCCTTTGGAATGGTGGTTTTCCTAGACATGGCTACTATATTGTGATCACTACATCTGATGGATCTGGATACTGCTTTAAAACCCATTTCTGCAGCATTAGTAAAGATATGATCAAAACACATTGATGATTTCATTTCTCTACTGTTTGTCACTACCCTGGTAGGTTGATAGATAACCTTAACAAGGTTGCAGGCACTGGTTACAGTTCGAAGCTTTCTCTTGAGTAGGCAGCCTGATCACAGCTTTCCTCCAGTATTAGTTAATTAATTAACAGTGTCTTGAGTTTAGTTTGCCTGTTCTACAGTCTTGTAAAGATAAGGGGGTTGACTGGGACAGGCAATGTAACATCCATAATGTTTTGAGAAAACGTTTATGTAAAACAAGCACCTTACATCAGATCATCTTGAAACTTTCTCTCTAAAGCTAACTTTCATCAAGGTTTTATATGGTCTATTGGTTTCTCTCTAAAGCGAACTTTCATCAAGGTTTTATATGGTCAATTGGTTTCTCTCTTTTCATTGGCAGAATCCTTTTTCAGTGTTATGATATTCATAACATCCATATCCACCAGTCTATATTCATGTCAACTAACAGAAATCCACTGGTTGTCCTGGTAACAGATACCAGATCTATTGTATTTGTTCAAACTAAACTACTTACTTTGATGTGTCAAATCTGATCCTTTCTTCTCTTCTCCTCCTCTCACAGTTCCACTCAGCCCCTTTGTTTTCCTGCAGTCCACCAGCAGCACAGACAACCTCTTCATACCCAGCAGTATGGTGCTACCGGGAGAGGCACGCCACGGGGACTCCGGGAGGGAGGAAGGGCTAGCGTTGTCCTGGTAACCATAGATGGGACACAGACACATATCATTATGGATGCTGATGTCACTGTTGTCATAAAGTGCCTTACAGAAATCCAGCCCCTGATAGAGCAAGCTGTATGCTAGACCAACCAAGCTGGTCTATCGACGTCACCGCACGAAGAGGCAAAAACAGACGTACAAAAACAGACTTACCCCCATCGCTACCAAGGCTAACTTTCTAGCCCCTGCTATCTGCTTGCTAACCCGGTCTGCTAACTGCTAAACTGCCGGGCCCTGGTCTGCTAACTGCTAGCCCTTGCTAACCGCTTGCTTGCTAACCAGGTCTGCTAACTGCTAGCCCTTGCTAACTGCTTGCTTGCTAACCAGGTCTGCTAACTGCTAGCTTGTCTGCCCGGTCTGCTAACTGCTAGCCCATTTGCAACAGGTTTGCCAATCAGTTATACAGCCAGACCTATTTTCCATCTCTTTTGCCTGAAACTGAATTGGTCCACTCACACAGACAGCATCGTGAAGAAGGCGCAGCAGCGCCTCTTCAACCTCAGGAGGCTGAAGAAATTAATGTCACCAAAGTCTCACAAGTTTACAGATGCCTGTTCTAGCATCCTGTAAAGCGGGCTGTATCACCGCCTGGGACAGGCAACTGCTCCGCCCACAACCATAAGTTTCCAGAGGGAGTGAGGTTTTGTAAAACAAGCATCACCTTAACTCCTGTCCTCCAGGAAACTTACACCACCCGATGTTACAGGAAGGCCATAAAGATCATCAAGGACATTTACCACCTGGCCACTGCCTGTTCACCCCGCTTTTCAATGGCAGAGTACAGGTGCATCAAAGCTGGGATGATACTTCAAAACAGCTTCTATCTCAAGTCCATCAGACTGTTAAACAGACCACTAACACTGGTGGCTGTCCTGGTAACAGATACACTGACACTCTGACTCAACTCCAGCCACTTTAACATGGGAATTGATGGTAAATATATCCAGCCACTTTAAACAATCTACCTTATATAATGTTACTTACCCTAAATTATTCATCTCATTGATGTGTCAAATCTGTCCTTATCATCTCTTCATCCTTATGTAATACAGTTCCACTTTCATGCCACTTTGTTTTTGCAGTCCACTCATCAGCATATGACAACTGTTCATACCCATCAGCTACTGTATCTTGCCTATGCTGCTCTGTACCATCACTCATTCATAATCCTATGCATATTATTTAACCTTACACTGGTATAAGACAAATAGTTTTGGATGTTAGGATTCACTTGTTGTTATAAACTGCATTACAGTCAGAACTGAAGACAAGCATTTCGCTAGACTCAGCATTAACATCTGCTAACCATGTGTATGTGACAAATAAAATTTGATTTGATTTCTAACTGCTTGCTCCCTAACCCGGTCTGCTAACTGCTAGCCCTTTCTAACTGCTTGCTTGCTAACCCGGTCTGCTAACTTGCCTGGTCTGCCTAACTGCCTGCTAACCAGGTCTGCTAACTGCTAGCTTGCCCTGGTCCCGGCTGCTAACTGTTTAGCCCTTGCTAACTGTTAGCTTGTTAGCCTGCTAACTGTCTGAATCGCCGTGTCCCCAGCCAGCTCAACCACTCACTGGACCCATATGTTCACTAGGCTACGCATGCCTCTCTCTAATATCAATATGCCTTGTCCATTACTGTCCTGGTTAGTGATTACTGTCTTATTTCACTGTAGAGCCTCTAGCCCTGCTCAATATGCCTTAACCAACCATGTTGTTCAACCTCCTACATATGCGATGACATCACCTGGTTTAAACATCTCTAGAGACTATATCTCTCATCATTACTCAATGCCTAGGTTTACCTCCAATGTACTCACATCCTACCTTACCTTTGTCTGTACACTATGCCTTGAATCTATGCTATCGTGCCCAGAAACCTGCTCCTTTTACTCTCTGTTCTGAACATGCTAGACGGCCAGTTCCTATAGTCTTTAGCCTTATCCTACTTCTCCTCTGTTCCTCTGGTGATGTGGAGGTTAATCCAGGTCCTGCAGTGCCTAGCTCCACTCCCACTCCCCAGGCCCTCTCATTTGTTGACTTCTGTAACCGTAAAAGCCTTGGTTTCATGCATGTTAACATTAGAAGCCGACTCCCTAAGTTTGTTTTACTCACTGCTTTAGCACACTCTGCCAACCCAGATGTCTTAGCCGTGTCTGAATCCTGGCTTAGGAAAACCACCAAAAACCCTGAAATCTCCATTGCTAACTATAACATTTTCCGCCAAGATAGAACTGCCAAAGGGGGCGGTGTTGCAATCTACTGCAAAGATAGAAAGTAATACAGAACTCTGCAGGCTAAGTCTGTACCCAAACGATTTGAGCTTCTACTTCTAGAAATGCATCCAGAAACAAGTCTCACTTTTGCCACTTGCTATAGACCTTCCTCTGCCCCCAGCTGTGCCCTCGATACTACACTGCTCAAAACAATAAAGGGAACACTTAAACAACACAATGTAACTCCAAGTCAATCACACTTCTGTGAAATCAAACTGTCCACTTAGGAAGCAACACTGATTGACAATAAATTTCACATGCTGTTGTGCAAATGGAATAGACAACAGGTGGAAATTATAGGCAATTAGCAAGACACCCCCAATAAAGGAGTGGTTCTGCGGGTGGTAACCAGACCTGAATCCAATTGAGCACATCATGTCTCGCTCCACGTTGCACCACAGACTGTCCAGGAGTTGGCGGATGCTTTAGTCCAGGTCTGGGAGGAGATCCCTCAGGAGACCATCCGCCACCTCACCAGGAGCATGCCCAGGCGTTGTAGGGAGGTCATACAGGCACGTGGAGGCCACACACACTACTGAGCCTCATTTTGACTTGTTTTAAGGACATTACATCAAAGTTGGATCAGCCTGTAGTGTGGTTTTCCACTTTAATTTTGAGTGTGACTCCAAATCCAGACCTCCATGGGTTGATACATTTGATTTCCATTGATAAATTGTGTGTGATTTTGTTGTCAGCACATTCAACTATGTAAAGAAAAAAGTATTTAATAAGAATATTTCATTCATTCAGGTCTAGGATGTGTTATTTTAGTGTTCCCTTTATTTTTTGAGCAGTGCATATGTGATCTGATTGCTCCCCATCTATCTTCTGATAGATGCCGCCTGCTATAGACCACCCTCTGCCCCCAGCTGTGCTCTGGACACCATATGTGAACTGATTGCCCCCCATCTATCTTCTGATAGATGCCGCCTGCTATAGACCACCCTCTGCCCCCAGCTGTGCTCTGGACACCATATGTGAACTGATTGCCCCCCATCCATCTTCTGAGCTCGTGCTACTAGGTGACCTAAACTGGGACATGCTTAACACCTCAGCCATCCTACAAGCTAAGCTTGATGCCCCCAATCTCACACAAATTATCAATGAACCTACCAGGTACAACCCCAAATCAGTAAACAGGGGCACCCTCATAGATGTCATCCTAACTAATTCAGCAATCACTGCCTCATTGCCTGCATCCGTAATGGGTCTGCGACCAAACGACCTCATCACTGTCAAATGCTACCTGAAACACTTCTGCGAGCAGGCCTTTCTAATAGACCTGGCCGGGGTATACTGGAATGACATTGACCTCATCTCGTCAGTAGACAATGCCTGGCTATTCTTTAAAAGTGCCTTCCTCACCATCTTAGCATGCCCCTCTCAAAGAATGTTGAACTAGGAATAGATATAGTCCTTGGTTCACACCAGACCTGTCTGCCCTTGACCAGCACAAAAACATCCTGTGGCGTTCTGCATTAGCATCGAATAGCCCCGTGAATGCCCCCATCGATGCTCAACAAACTGGATGCAGTCGATCACAGTGCCATCCGTTTTGTCACCAAAGCCCCATACACCCCCCATACCCACCATTGCGACCTGTACACTCTCGTTGGCTGGCTCTCGCTTCATATTCGTCGCCAAATCCACTGGCTACAGGTTATCTACAAGTCTCTGCTAGGTAAAGCCCAGTCTTATCTCAGCTCACTGGTCACCATAGCAGCACCCACTTGTAGCACGTGCTCCAGCAGGTATATCTCACTGGTCATCCCCAAAGCCAATTCCTCCTTTGGTTGTTTTTCCTTCCAGTTCTCTGCTGCCCTTGACTGGAACAAATTGCAAAAAATTCTGAAGCTGGAGACGCACATCTCCCTCACTAGCTTTAAGCACCAGCTGTCAGAGCAGCTCACAGATCACTGCACCTAGCCTATCTGTAAACAGCCCATCTATCTACCTACCTCATCCCCATACTGGTATTTATTTATTTTGCTCCTTTGCACCCCAGTATCTCTACCTGCACATTCATCTTCTGCACATCTACCATTCCAGTCTTTAATTGCTATATTGTAATTATATTCACCACCATGGCCTATTTCCTTAACTTACCTCAGTTGCACTCACTGTATATATAATTTTTGTTTTATTTTGTTCTACTGAATTATTGACTGTATGTTTTGTTTATTCCATGTGTAACTCTGTGTTACATTGCTTTGCTTTATCTTGGCCAGGTTGCAGTTGCAAATGAGAACTTGTTCTCAACTGGCCTACCTGGTTAAATAAAGGTGTTCTCAACTAGCCTACCTGGTTAAATAAAGGTGTTCTCAACTAGCCTACCTGGTTAAATAAAGGTGTTCTCAACTAGACTACCTGGTTAAATAAAGGTGTTCTCAACTAGCCTACCTGGTTAAATAAAGGTGAAATAAAAATAAATACATTTTAAAAAGCTGTACCAAAGGGCTAGCGTTGTCCTGGTAACCATAAAGAGGGGACACAGACACATATCATTATGGATACTGATGTCACTGTTGTCATGAAGTGCTTTACAGAAACCCAGCCCAGACCACGATAGAACAAGCTGTATGCTAGACCAGACCAAGCTGTCTGCTAGACCAGACCAAGCTGTATGCTAGACCAGACCAAGCTGTATGCTAGACCAGACCAAGCTGTATGCTAGACCAGATGCTAGACCAGACCAAGCTGTATGCTAGACCAGACCAAGCTGACCAGACCATCTCAGACCAAGCTGTTCTGATCTGGAGAGACTCTGTCTCTGCCTCGTCAGCATCAGGATGTTGCTGAGGCTCCCCAGAGGATCCACCATAGTCATGTCTCTCTCCTGTGTGAACGTACCAGAACATCTGGAGAACTCTTGACCTGCCTCTTCACAGATGAGGTGAACATAGTATGTCCTCTCCTGTGTGACGAGAACATCAAACTGGTAAACTGATCTACTATTGCAATCACAGAATCTTACAAGAGGCATGAATATGTATTAAAAAAGTGCCTATAATGGCCACTTTCATCGTGATTTCCTAAAATATTGTTTGTGTTGCAAATGTAAAAAGAGTCTTTCCACAAAAAGGGTGCCTTTTGCGTCCCTTTGACAATTTAAGTAGAAATTATGCACCAATGTTGAATTCTGAAAAGCCTGTTAGATTAAGTGCACTTTAAACGTGGACTACATGGATATTTCAATAAATCTAATAGAAAAGTCACAAAAATATATGTACCAATGACGGATAGCACCTTTAACAATTTATTGAGTACTGAACAACATATTAAATTGTAGAACTTCAGTAGAATGCCTCTTTCAAACCCCACATTAGTGTTAGAAATGCATATTTTGTGCCCGTTTTTAAGTCAGTGTTCACTGGCCTTACTCGAATCTTCAGCCTCGTCCTTTTTCACTCCCAAAACGTCTTCCTCCTCCACTTTAATTGAGATATCCTCCTCTTCCTCTTCTACTCCAAAAGGTTCTTCCTCTTTCAAAATGACGGCATCTTCCTCCTTTTTGATTCTGAACGCTTCTACCTCCTCCTCTTCCACAACCTCGTTCCCATATTCCTCTTTCACTGTAATATCATCCTCTTCTTCTTTCAATGCGATAGCCTCCTCTTCCTCCCTTTTCATCCTGAAAGCTTCTTCCTCTCCGTTCACCAGAGCTTCTTTCTCCGTCGAGTTTAGTGAGCTCATGTTCCGGGCGATTAGCCTAGTGCAATATCAATTTACCACATTAGCTAATTTAACAAGCAATCTACGTTTCAATGAACGAGTAGATATGTACACATACTTGTGTTTAAAACACTAAGAGTAATATACACAAGATTTGTCTTAAACGCTTCAATATTTCGGTTTAAAGTTCGCTAGCAAACCACCACGTTGGTTGAATAAGAAGCCTTTTGTCGCTGTTGAAGAAGCCTCCAGTTCCGTCCACTAGATTGTACGTCACGCAAGAAGCATCACCTGAAATACTCATATCGCCATCTCTGATTGTGGTTAAAGTTTGGAATAAATAAATAAAAAACACATTTGTATTTTCCCAAAATTTTTCACCCAGTTAAACAGCCATGGACAATACCCCTGTCTAGAGTGCTTTGCCCTTCCAGTCTCTAAACTATAATTTGTAGCATTTTTAGTCGATGAGTTTCTGCCTGAAAGTTAAAGGGTGATTTGCTTTTTTGAAGATTGAATAATTTTGCACGCCCAATTAAACAGCCAGGAAATTTTTCAGTCTACCACTTTTGCTGTTTGTTAATGACAACCAAGTTTGGAAAAGCCAGATTAAACAGCCGAAATGCCACTTCTGATTGCAGTCCACACTTAGCTGTTGATTCTTGACAACCACTGGTTGATGGAAAAAATACAGAAATTTTATATCTTATGTTTGTTAGCGATGAAGCCTGAAATGTGGCAAAAGGTAGCAAAGTTAACTGAAGGATAGGACTGGGTGGTCTTCAGAGATCGATGGGAGAGGTTTAGGGTAACTGAAGGATAGGCATGGTCTGATAGATATGTTTAGGGTACTGAAGGATAGGACAGATGGTCTTTGAGATAGATGGGAGAGGTTTTTAGGAAGGACTGGATGGTCTTCAAATGATGGGATATTTAAACTGAAGAATAGGACTTGGTCTTAGATAGATGGGAGTAGGTTTAGGGTAACTGAAGGATAGGACTGGATGGAGAGATAGATGGGAGAGGTTTAGGGTAACTGAAGGATAGGATTAAAAACAAACTAAATATAACTATTGTATAATACATTGTGTCTGTAAAATGTACATAGTATGTATGAGCTGGACGTAGAAGCCTAATAGTTGCTGTGCATTAGTTTCCTCCAATCAGGGAAGGGGTGGTAGGGTTAGTGGAAAACAAAGGAAAATACAGTGCCTTGCGAAAGTATTCGGCCCCCTTGAACTTTGCGACCTTTTGCCACATTTCAGGCTTCAAACATAAAGATATAAAACTGTATTTTTTTGTGAAGAATCAACAACAAGTGGGACACAATCATGAAGTGGAACGACATTAATTGGATATTTCAAACTTTTTTAACAAATCAAAAACTGAAAAATTGGGCGGAGGAGAGGTTTGGAACCACCAAGGCTCTTCCTAGAGCGGGCCGCCTGGCCAAACTGAGCAATCAGGGGAGAAGGGCCTTGGTCTGGGAGGTTACCTCTCTGAAGTTCCCAAAGAACACAGTGGCTACCATCGTTCTTAAAAGGAAAAGTTTGGAACCACCAAGGCTCTTCCTAGAGCGGGCCGTCTGGCCAATCTGAGCAATCAGGGGAGAAGGGCCTTGGTCTGGGAGGTTACCGAGAACCCGATGGTCACTCTGACAGAGATCTAGTGTTCCTCTGTGGAGATGGGAGACACCAACGCTCACCTAAATAGCCCATATGCCACTGGGTGAGAGAAGTTTTCATTGTATTTGGGCAGAATTATATTAAGTTTTATGTGTTGTTCGTGATGAGCCTTGGTCAATTTAGCTCGGAGTATGGCACCCTATTCTATCTGTCACCTGATCCTGCCTAATAGGCAGGCCAATCCTGGAGGAAAGTATTGGCTGTAAGAAGTAAGAACATAACATCTGGTTATTTTTAAATGACTTCTTATGACATTGCTTGCCAGACTGAACATTGTAATTCATATTTTTCCAATTTGCGTTACCCACTCCAGTCAGCAGATGGCGATATGAATTTTTCAGGTGATGCTTCTTGCGTGACGTATTATCTAGTGGACGGGCGGGAGACTTCTTCAACAGCGACAAAAGGTTCCTGGTTTACCCACGCGGTGCTTTGCTAGCAAAACTAAAAATTGAAGCTCTTTAGACCAATCTTGTGTATATTACTCTTAGTGTTTTGAACGTAATTCTGTTTACCTATCTACTGGTTCATTTAAACGTAAATTGCTTAAATGAGCAAATGTGTTACATTGATACTGCACTAGGCTAATCTCCCGGAGCATAAACTCACTAATCTCGACGGAGAAAGAAACTGGTGAAAGGAGGCAAAGAAGCTTGAAGAATGAAAGAAGAGGATGATATTACAGTGAAACAAGAGGATGATATTACAGTGAAAGAGGAATATGGGAACGAGGTTGTCAAAGTGGAAAAAGGGGTAGGAGCTTTCAGAATCAAAAAGGAGAAAGAACCTTTTGGAGTAAAAGATGAGGATCTCTCAATAAAAGAGGAAGACGAGACCGAACATCCGATTACCACCAGTGAGTACTGTCTTATAAACAGGGGCACTATGCAGTTGTTGACATAATGTATTTAAAAAAACAAATTGGCATTATACTGAAGTTCTGCACTTTAGTATGTTGTTCAGTACTGTAGGAACTGTTTAAGGGGCAATCTGCCATTGGTACATATATTTTTGGAACTTCAAAATGTGATTTTATTGAATTTTCCATGTGGTCTATATTAAAGTGCACTTAATCTATTATAACAGGCTTTTAAAATATAATATACAGTGCATAATGTATACTTAAAATGTCGAAGGGACGCAAAAGGAATCCATTTTGTGGAACGGCCCTTTAACATTTGCATCACAGTGGTGGGGGGAAAAGTACGCAATTGTCATACTTGAGTAAAAGTAAAGATACCTCAATAGAAAATTACTCAAGTAAAAGTGAATCACCCAGTAAAATACTACTTGAGTAAAAGTCTAAAATGTACTTAAATATAAATCATTTCAAATTCCTTATATTAAGCAAAGCAGATGGTGCCATTTTCTTGTTTTTATTTTTTAATTTTATTTACGGATAGCCAGGGACACACTCCAACCCTCTGACAATCTACAATTGAAACGTGTGTTTGTTGAGTCCGTCAGATCGGAGGGAGTAATGAGTTACCAGGGATGTTCTCTTGATTAGTGTGTGAATTGGACCATTTTCCTGTCCTGCTAAGCATTTGATGTTCTTGTTCACACAGGAGAGAGACATGACAATCGTGGATCCTCTGGGGAGCCTCAACAACCTCATGAAGCTGAAGAGGCAGAGAAGAGTCTCTCCAGATCAGAACACCAGATGGTACAGCTTGGTCTGGTCTAGCATACAGCTTGCTCTATTGTGGTCTGGGCTGGGTTTCTGTAAAGCACTTTATGACAACAGTGACATCAGCATCCATAATGATATGTGTCTGTGTCCCCTCTTTATGGTTACCAGGACAACGCTAGCCCATCCTCCCTCCTGGAGTCCCAGTGTCGTGCCTCTCCCGGGATGAAGAGGTTGTCTCTGCTGCTGGTGGACTGCAAGAAAACAACGGGGCTGAGTGGAACTGTGAGAGGAGGAGAGAAGAACGGATCAGATTTGACACATAAAAGTAAGTAGTTTAGTTTGAACAAATACAATAGATCTGCCCACTGGTATCTGTTACCAGGACAACCAGCAGAGTTCTGTTAGTTGACAGGAAGGTGGACTGGTATCTGTTACCAGGACAACCAGCAGAGTTCTGTTAGTTGATATGAAGATGGACTGGTATCTTTTACCAGTAGGGCTGTCCCCGACTAATAAAAATCTTGTTTGACTTAGTCACCTGTTCTTTTGACCAATCGATTGGTACATATTTTAAACGTGTATTTCTATATATACAGTACTGTTGAAAAGTTTGGGGTCACTTAGAAATGTCCTTGTTTGTGAAAGAAAAGCACATTTGTTGTCCATTAAAATAACATCAAATTGATCAGCAATACAGTGTAGACATTGTTAATGTTGTAAATGACTATTGTTGCTGGAAACTCCAGTTTTTTTAACGGAATATCTAAATAGGCGTACAGAAACCCATTATCAGCAACCAGTGGGAGGCCCCGGTGCACAACTGAGCAAGAGTACAAGTACATTAGTGTCTCGTTTGAGAAAGACGCCTCACAACTGGCAGCTTCATTAAATAGTACCCACAAAACACCAGCCTCAACGTCAACAGTGAAAAGGCGACTCCGGGATGCCGGCCTTCTAGGCAGAGTTGCAAAGAAAAAGCCATATCTCAGACTGGCCAATAAAAATAAAATATTAAAATGGGCAAAAGAACACAGACACTGGACAGAGGAACTCTGCCTAGAAGGCCAGCACCCCGGAGTCGCCTCTTCACTGTTGATGTTGAGACTGGTGTTTTTCGGGTACAGTTGAGGACTTGTGAAGCGTCTGTTTCTCAAACTAAACACTCTAATGTACTTGTCCTCTTGCTCAGTTGTGCACCGGGGCCTCCCACTCCTCTTTCTATTCTGGTTAGAGTCAGTTTGTGCCGTTCTGTGAAAGGAGTAGTACACAGCTATGTACGAGAACTTCAGTTTCTTGGCAATTTCTCACATGGAATAGCCTTCATTT